>NW_023468645.1:0-5816 GCF_013731165.1 Rhagoletis pomonella | reverse complement strand
AAGGGGTATATATTTTTATTTCGAAATCAAAAAATATTTAGAGGTCGCTGAAAGCGCTCAAAGTTTTCCATGTATTTCATATCGGCAAATGGTACACAATTCATGAAAATCAATATTTTTCGATCGCAAAACCCTGTTTCTCTTCATGAGGCTTCGGGTAATAATACTGAATTGTTTGTCTAACCAATTTTAACACTAGCGATATTTTATGAGCTTCCATCGTATTTTTATGGGTTTTAAGGGGACCTATAAAAATAGCTAACCATACCCCACGGAAATAATGTTTTCCGATAAAAAAAATATCGGTTTTTTTTTCATATTAAATACATGGAAAACTTTGAGCTCATTGAGTGACGTCTAAATATTTTTTCATTTGAGAAAAATTCTAGGGGATGAGTGTTTTAAAATTCCGACATTACTTTCTTTAGACCACGCTGCAACGCTGGTGTGCATATACTTACATATATCTCGAGCCCGGTTTTTTTTCGTCTGAAAAACCTAGTGTAGAGGAGCAAAATTGTGTATAAATCCCCGATTTGCGCGGAATTACAGTTTAGGTGGGAATTTGGGAATGGATATTTTTGATTAGGTTTTTGGTATTAACAAATTTCCTTTTTGTGCTTCACCTACGCCATGATGAGATAAACAATTTGTATGAGAAATGCATTTACAACCACAAATAATGCTTATGTAATCCAGAAGTATTAAATATGCAAGCCAAAAGCCATCAAGAATATCGAACAATTACAAAATACCAATTTTCGTACAACAAAATTATAAATACATATATGTACATACTTTTAATGTTACGAATTCAATTTTAAACATATTTGAGTAAAAACTCCTTAAGTGGCCCCCTCAATTTTCACAAAGTAGCGAATAATGCAATAAGTATTTGCATTTCTTAGCTTGAGTATTCACAAATACATCAGCAACATATTTCGCCAGTATTCGATTTTTTTGTATACATATATATATATATTTTTTAAATTTAATATTTATGGACCTTACTTTTTATGAAACTTTATGAAATTAGCATTCTAAAGGATGGTACAAAATTTTTTAACGATATTTATATTTTTTCAAACATTTTTAAAACTTTATTTTTTTAAATAAATTTTTTTTTGAATTTCTCGTTGTCATTTATTTTTTCCCAACCGCATGTCTCTTTAAATATTAAATTTATTAACGCTTGTCAACCACCTATCTATGTACTAATATCACAAGTTTACAAAAAAAAGTGTATGCATATTAAACGAAACCTATATATCCTTATGT
Source organism: Rhagoletis pomonella (assembly GCF_013731165.1). Classification (NCBI taxonomy): domain Eukaryota; kingdom Metazoa; phylum Arthropoda; class Insecta; order Diptera; family Tephritidae; genus Rhagoletis; species Rhagoletis pomonella. The sequence continues at coordinate 4,538 of NW_023468645.1, read as the reverse complement.
TGTTAGATACGCTGAATGCGAATCCGAGGTCCGTTAGCCTCCATCACGTCAGGTTCATGGTCAGTGGAAGCTCGAGTAGGGAAAAATTCTTGAATGTCAAAAAAAAAGAAAGCGAGATACCTTAACTTAGTTTTAGGTTTATTTATACCGTTTTTTTATTATTTAATTTACATCGTAAATAAAAAAGGAAACCATTAATTTTTAAGCAAAAAACAAAACCGACTTCAATTTTCATATCGAGATTTAAGATATCCCGTAATTTCGTCATGATCTAGTGATCGGATTTAAACCAAATTAGTATGCGACCACCTGTGAGGTAATACCTTTCCTTTAGAAAAAGAATTATAGAAATCGATTAACGTGATTCAAAGTTATGCGGTAATATTCATAAAAAAAAATATTCAGACGAATTGATAAGTCGATTAAAAATTAAAAAAATAATTTTTACGAGCGGTTGTCGGTTTGGTTCGACATTAAAAAAAAAAACCTTTTGGAACATACATACATGCATATATTTTCAATTAACATTTCTATACAAATAAAAATATGTATGTTAATTCAAAAATTACTATTGATGCCTTCTTTTTTATTGCAGACAAAATTGGTAGTGTACTGTGCACCTAACTATGCTGTTTTGACATTTTTCGCAAAGGTAAGCTATTCCATTGTTATTTAGCTTTCTTCCAGTATTTTATTTTCTTTTTCTGTGCTCTTATCATGTTTTATATCTACCCTTTGTCTTCGTAGAATAAGCGCTGGGCACGTGTTCAAAAAATTGTGTTGCCGCTGCTTGATATATTAAGCTTCGGCGGTGCAGTCAAGTAATCGATAAATTTATCAGAAGATTGTCTGACTATCTTTGTGTCTTCAATCTGTTGGCCGTAATTATTAAACGCGTGTCATTGATTAAATTTGCTTTTAACTTTGTTGCTCTTTGATTCATTGGTTTTTTTTTTTTTTTTTTTTTTTGGCTCTGTTTTGGTTGTCCCTTGGCTTGCAATAAATTAAATTTGGCACCGGTTTTTCGTTTAGAGAAAAAGTGATTACCAAGCTAAATAAATAAACTAAATAGGTAAACAAAAAGGAGATTGCAAGTAAAATAAAAAAAAACAGATTTTTCAAATGGAATGCAATAAATTTGCCTTAAAGATTCTTTATATTTGTTAAGTTTGTAGAAAAGGTTTTAAGTTAACTAAATTGCAAAAGAAGTTAGACAAATAATCACGGAAAATGATCAGCTACGGCTAAAGCTTTAGCTGTGTTCTGCCGAAGTCGATGTTAAACTGTAGTGGACTAATGGATTCCTTATCTGTGCCCTCTACGCACAAACACTAAGGAGAGGCTAATGACAACTCAAAATTTTTTGTAGAAAAAAAAACGCCATTAGTCTTTTATAAATTTTTCATTTTCGATTGTTGCCCAATAAAGTTTGTGCCGGCACACACATACACTAACTTCATCAATCCGTAGCTAAAGCTTTTGACTATATTTCTACATAATATCTGAGTTACAGGTCGGAAACAAGCGATAGCACTATCGGCACTATCGATGGTTTCAGACTATCGTTTTGACTTTCGATAGTTTAAATAAAATGCAAAAGTGTAAGAAGAAAATTTTAAAATGAACTCCCGTTAATTTCCCCAATAGATTTTAGTATCCAAAAATAGTAGAAAAATGAGAGCGCTTGAAAAGTTTTCAGAGATAGGTCGTTTTTGAACTGTTGAACTTGATCGAAATTTGGAGGCTGTATGAGTCATATTGCCCTCAGCGACCACTTGTGGTGCACCTCAGAATTTTTTGTCGAACTTCTCACGTACAGCCGTACAATACGATACTAGTAAATACATGTACATACTCGATACTTTTCGTCCGATACCAAGTAATTTTTTTTTTTTTTTTGTACTGAGAAGAAGAAAGTACGTATATCGAAACCCGATTCAGTGAGAATTTTGTTCCCTGACTTTTATTTTTTATTCTAATTATTATTGTGAATAGTTAACATTTTTTGGTTGTTTTGTTGCCAATGAAAAGAAAGTCCTTCGAAGAGAAACCTATTATAATTTCATTAACATATCGCTGACATGAAGTGAAAAGTAGTTAGGTCCACTTTTTGTAAATACTCATACTTGGATTTAGGAAGCAAGGTAAATTAAAAACGCATCATCTCCCATAGGATTAACTAGCGTGCTTGTTTTATTTCTTCCCGTTTATACTGAATTAAAGGCAAACTTACTAAGTCCAAAAGGGGCACAGAAAAATCGATAAGCTCACAAAAAGTTCTAATGGCCTTATTCATAAAAAATAAAGTAGGTTGAAAGAGGTTTATAAAGTGACGTTTTCGTACATTTTTCGATTCACAAACCTTTTTAAAGCTACTTTATTTTTTATGAATGAGGCTGTAAATCTTTGAATTAAATTATAAAATAAATATTTTTGATCTCAATAGCTTTTTTTTGTACAAAATAAAATTAAAATACGTACATAAAAAAGAAGAAAATTATGTTAAAAAATTCTGTGGACTTAAAAAAAAAACTTATTGGACTTTGCACTTTTTTCTTGTTTTTTGGAAGGCCATCCTAGTAAAACAATGTTTTAAAACTTAAAGTTTTTCTTAAAAAGATTAAGTATTATTCGCCTAAAATTAAAAATGATAGCCACGTAAGTTATTTTGACTAAAATTCATAGATAAGTGATAGCGTTTTTTTTATACAAACAATTCTTATATGTATAGGTAGGTATATAATTATCGATATAAGTAGGTATTGATACTTTTAGCCCGATACTTAGTAGGTATCGATACTTTCTTTCGATGCTACTTCCAAACGGGAGAAAAATTATAAAAAAAAACACTGCAATTCAAATGAAAACTATCGCACACTATCGATGTTGCCGACTATCGATAATTTCCGACCTCTAATCTGAGTGTACGATAAGTTGACAAGCACCTGCTTGTGAGTGCGCATGACCACAACAATAAAATGTGCAAATTTAAATCAACAAATGGCTTTAACTTCATTGGCACCATAAACGCCTGTGGTTGTGTGTTGCAAATAAATATCACAGTTATATACACAAATACACATATGTACGTTTAAAATTTAACACAACAATAGTTATGAGCATCTACGTAGGATTTCAGTTTTGTTTGAATTGCTCATTGATGTGGAAAACGATTATCTTAATCCAATATTTACAGTAATTAAAAAGAAATCAATTGAAAATTCAGATGCTGCCCAAAGGGATAGCTTTATTTACGAGCTTATAAATCATGCAAGTGTACACAAGTAAAATATTGATATTTATTAATATTGTGGTATTTTTCGCATGAGCTCTATAAGCCACTGTACATGCAAATTGGTTATTTACATGTGCCGGCATGTATGTACATTAGGACGGTCCTTAAAAATCAAGTGAACGAATTTTTTCCGTCTCACCCCCTTATTCGGTAATAAATACCACGGTCACAGATATCACAGATTAGAGACAGTTAAGGCGTGTCGCAGAGGGGGAAAATTACAAATCCCTCTATAGGGACTCAAAAAATTAAAATATTTTTTTTTTTTTATCTAACACACAAAATCGATGCTACTATGGACGAAGATATCACACATAAATTTTGGTCCCGACTGAAGTCGGTTAAGGCGTGTCGCCAAGGGAAAAAAAGGGCCAGATGCCTCTATGGACTCAAAAAATTAAAAATATTTTTTTTTTTTTTATTTAATAACCAAAATCGATACTACTAAAGTCGAGGATATCAAATATAAAGTTTGGTTCCGATTGGAGTCGGTCAAGACGTCCTCATAGGCTAATCTGAATTTCGTCGCCTGTGCGATCCGCTTTAACCGCTTCCAATCCGGACCAAAATTTATAGGTGATATCTTCGACTATAGTAGCATCGAAGTAGGGGCTAAGGCTAATGTAACAAACCCTACAGAAGTGTTTCATAAATGCTGTGGGAAATCGTATTTTAGTTAACTATCTGACTCTAAGGCGAGCTTAATCTGCTTACAGCATTTCGATTATACTGAATCTATATCGTTGCCTTGATATAGAAAGGTCCTACCTCATATAGTCGTCGAAATGAAAAAAACCGTAACTAACTAAAATTGTTTCATTGCTTAAAACGATATGGGGTCTTATAATTCGATGATATACATATATCATAATCAATCAAAAAGTGAATTTTGAATTTGTAGGAAGTTACGACATTTTGTATTTCAGCGGAGATGTGAGATAGGTCCTTTTTATATTAGGGTAACGATATGTATGTATATGTATGTATGTTAATGTGTTCATTCAAATAGATAATTACTTACTCAAAACTAATTAAATTATGCATTTGTCAAACGATTAATTAAATTATGCATTTGAACAAACGAAGTAGAGGTATAAACTCTTTTTGGTTAATTATTAAATTATTTTTTCTTTATTAAATTAAATTAAATACAATCAAAGCGAATATTCGGGAAGCAATATTTTCAATATTAAAAAGTTAAAATTTTTTTATGAAAACTATTATGGAAGCTTTGCACTCTCCC
>NW_023468644.1:566-5816 GCF_013731165.1 Rhagoletis pomonella | reverse complement strand
TACTATACGGCAGCGAATTAGCAACTGTACCACAGAGCAGAGAAAACGCACAAGGCTGTGGAATACAGTAGGTAGGTAGGTTGTCGCGGTCGTCTATAAGACACACTTAGGCTCAGGGCCCATTGTGATGCCGCATGTTGGGTCAGCAACTCCCAATCCCTCCTAAAACCATTTTCAACTTTTAACGAATTTTAGAAGATCCCTGATTTCGACGCATCTAAGGTCCTCCAAGTTGTGGAGAGTCTTCGTCTAGATAGAGCAGGGCATTGGCACAACAGGTGGAGAATCGTTTCCTCCTCTTCTTCATCTTGACAACTTCTACAGAAGTCATGTGAGCGTAGGCCAAGTCGATAGGCGTGCTTGCCAATTAGGCAGTGTCCTGTTATGACGGATACTAATAATCTAATATTGGACTTATTTAGACTCAGTAGTAGGCCAGTGCGGTTGGCGCTGAGCACCGGCCATAATTGTTTGGCAGTTTTGCAGGTGATTTCGTCCTGCCACCTTTCGTTCGCTACTTTAGTGAGCCTCTCGGAGATAAGTAGCTTACAAGTTTGCAAGGGTATTCCTATTTCGTCATTTATATCCTCAAAAGGAAGTTTCGTGCCAAGTCGCGCCAGTTCGTCGGCCTTACAATTCCCCTCTATGCCGCAGTGTCCCGGAACCCATATTACTTTTGGGCGAAATGACTCAGCCATCTCGTTAAGAGATGCGCAGCATTTCATGGCTACCATGGAGGTTGTCGTCTGCTTCGTGAGGGACTTTATTGCCGCCTGGCTGTCAGTGAAGATGTAGATATCAACTTGGGGTATCATATCACACTTTACCAGTTTCGTGGCCCTGTCGATTGCCATCAGTTCAGCCTGAAAAACGCTACAGTGGTCCGGGAGACGAAAGCTGAGGGAGATTCCCAGGTGATGGGAATATACACCTCCTCCAACCCTACCCTCGAGCTTTGAGCCATCTGTGTATACATGGATGGGCTCTCCACTACTTACAACGTCATGCTTCCACTCTTACCTTGAGGGTAGGAGGGTCGCGAACGCTGTAGCGGGTGCAGGTTTCGGAAGTGCATAGTCCAGCAATCCGGGTAGCCCCGGAACCTACGTTAATATTCGACCGTGACCATAACTGGTATTTGACCACTTATTTAGAATATTCATTCGAATTGCCGCGCCACTTGCGACTTGTTTGGCATGTAGGTCCACCGGAAAAAAATTCAGTAGGGCATACAGTGCCTTGGATGGTGTTGTTCTCATCGCACCAGTTATGAGTGTGAACCTTGTCCATTTTTTTGAAGTTTACCCCTTTCCCAAGGGTGTTCCACCATACCACTATACCGTGATAGAGAATTGGCCTAACCACCGCCGTGTATGGCCAGTGTATTATTTTGGGTTCCATCCCCCATTTTTTCCCTATTGCTCTGCTGCAGGAATATAGTTCCACTGTTGCTTTGCGCACTCTATCTGCAACGTTGGGGCCCCAGTTTAGTTTCCTATCTACTATGAGACCTAGATATTTGGTCTCTTCCTTTATTGCGAGGGTGTTGCCCTCTAGGGTTATGTTCCTGAGATCAGGTATCTTGTGCTTCCTGGTGAACAGCACAAGGTCTGTTTTTTTTAGGATTCACTCCCAGTCCTCGCCTGTTACACCACAGCGATAGTTTGTTGAGGGATCTTTGGATCAGATCGGTCAATGTTGAGAGATGTTTACCCGAGATAGCTATTACAATATCGTCGGCGTATGCAATTATCTGACCGCCAATTTCTTCAAGTTCCCGAAGAAGGCTGTCTACTGCTATGTTCCACAGAAGCGGTGATATTACTCCCCCCTGGGGTGTACCCCTGACGGGGAACCTTTTTATTACTGATTCACCTAATCCTGCGCTTATTTCTCGGCCAATTAAGATTCGTTCAATAAATGAGGTTAGTGAATTGCTTACTCCCAGATTTATCAGAGATGAGATAATCGCTGCAGGAGATACATTGTTGAAAGCACCCTCGATGTCCAGGAAGGCTGCGAGGGTGTATTCTTTATAATAAAGTGACCTTTCAATTGTGTGCACTAAAGAATGGAGTGCTGTTTCGACTGATCTCCCTTTGTTGTAGGAATGCTGGGCTGCCGAAAGTTTGCTGCCCACCTTGTCTCTAATGTGCCCATCTATTAGTCTCTTTAGAGATTTCAACAGGAAAGACGACAGGCTAATTGGTCTGAAGTCTTTTGGTCTCGTGTGTGTAGTTTTCCCTGCCTTGGGAATGAAAACTACTCTTACCTCCTCCCATTTGTGGGGTATATAATTCATTCGTAACACTGCTTCAAAGACTGGTACGAGTATGGGTGCAATCATTCCTGCTGTATTCTGTAGGTCAGCGGGAATAATGCCGTCTGGTCCCGGAGATTTAAACGGTTGGAAGCTGCTAATAGCACGCTTTATGTTCTCCTCGGTTATGATATTCGCTGGAATGTCATCATGGTTGCCTATGATTCGGGTATTTGTGACTACTGTGGAGGCAACCCGGAAAGTGCGTCTGTACAAGAAGCTCTAGAGTTTCTTCGCTGCTAGTTGTCCAATCACCATCCTCCTTGATGAGATAGCTAATATTGCTGGGACTCATAGATAGTATTTTGCGCAGTCTGCTGGCCTCCGAAGTACTCTCTATCTTCTGACAGAAGTTCCTCCATGAGGAGCGCTTAGCGTCTCTTACTGCATACTTAAATCGGCGTTGCCAGTCTTTAAATTCACTCCAAGAGTTGGATCTCTTAGCTTCATTAAATTTTGATCTGCATTCCCTTATGAGGGTTGCAATTTCAGTGGACCACCATGGAGGTTTTGGTTTCCTACTTGTTGCCCTGATTGGGCAGGCTAATTTTGCTGCACGATGAAATGCTTTAGTTATATCGTCTACGACGTTATCAAGTTGATGTTCCGAGTTTATTTGATTTGTGAGGTCGGAAATATTATTAGAAAATATTGTTTCAATTTTTTTCCAATTTGTTTTTCTGCGGTTTAAGACCGCTTGTTGTTTTCTTACTGGTACGTATAGGTTATAAACGACGTACATGTGATCCGAAAAGGAGTTGTCTTTTGATACTTCTCCAGTCATTCAAGAGTTCTGCCCCCTGCTCATTGACACATGTAATGTCAAGGACCTCCCTTCTAACAGACGTCACAAAGGTAGGGGTATCACCTACGTTGCTAACCTGTAAGTTATTGCACATAATGAATTCGAATATCGACTCACCGCGTTCATTTGTATCTGAGCTGCCCCATATGTGATGATGGGCATTCGCGTCCGCTCCTATGACCATCGGAGTGCCGCGTCTAGAGGCCTCCATTACCGCGCTCCGTTAAGGATTGTGGTGGAGGTAGTGTGTCTGCGTCGTGGGCCATATATGTGGAAGCCAGCCAAATAGACATTCCGCCTGATTCCACTGCTATGATGACGTTGTCCGCATCGCTAAACTGTATCAAGAGAAATGCATTAATACACTTTTTTATCAATATGCAAGACCTGGGTTTACCTTTGTCAGTTACATAGAACAGCTTATATCCCTTCATATTCAATCCACAAACCCGATCTTTTATGACCCAAGGCTCCTCGATGAGTGCGATCTCCTCTTCTCTTTCGGCGAGACGGAGGAGAAGTGCGGCTGAGGCCGCCTTGCAGTGGTGGAGATTAATCTGAACTATCCCCACCATCAGTTTCGCGTGCTGCTGCTGGACAGCCAACCACAGTCCGGTTGACGTCCTCTTCGTCAGAAAGGGGGAGGATATCCTCCCATTCTCCTTCCACCATGGTGTCGGAAAAGTCGGAGTGGTACCCCGCCCCCTCTTCTAGAGTCACCCTCTCGAAGAGTTCGCCGACCATTCCGGAGGTGGATGCCACTTCGTCGCCAGTAGCACTTTCCACTGCGTTCGCTTCGTCGGTAGGGTGTTGTTTCCCTGACACGTCCTGCCGATAAACATGGAGGTTCAAGGCTTGGAAGCCATAATTTATCCTCCAGTTTTGGTTGGCTAGCGGTTCTACTGATTCCTCGTTGAGGACTATTACCGCTAACCTTCGCTTGCCATCGATATCGCCTATCTTTGCTACCTTCCAGTCGTGGGTGGGTAGCTCGGGGTTGCCCATGCGTATCCATTCCAGCACTTCCTGTGGGTCGGTGTGGAAGTCTGGAATCCAGGCCCTGGATCTGGGCCGATTGGGAATGTCTTCCCGCTTTATCGTCTCAAGGCGTGCACCCGGCCAGACCTCGCCTACGCGACTGATGGCCAGGGTGTATAAGTCGACGGATCTCTGGTCCGCGCACCTTGTCAATTTGACGCGGTTTTGGAACCAACCGGCGTCCGCACAACTGGGGGGTGGTCCTGGGTTTTCCCCTAGAACCTCCTTATAGACGGCCCAGAGTCGCCTGTTGACCAGGTCCCAGTTCTGTGGTGATATTGCACCATCAAGTGAGCTGCGGTCTATCACAGCCCTGGTAAATGTGTCCTTCTCCGCGTCCGCGAAGGATCTTTTCTGCAGCTCGTCCGCTGTTAAAATGGCGGATACCCTTGTTCTCTTGGGTTCCGAGCTTAGCTCCCTAGAGGACTTCCGCTTGCCTTGAGCAGACTCTTGTTTGGCTTTCGCCTGGTGTTCAGCCATATACTTTTCGGCCCAATTCCTTGAGTCCAGCTCTTCTGCGGTCAGTTCTTCTGGCTTCTTATCCCTCAGTCTCTCCAGGATTCTGAGGGCTGACCATCTGGTACGATAGTACCTTTCTGATGCACTAATGTGCTTCTGGTGATGGCTACTGCCCATCGCTACATTAGTGCCAGAATGGCGCACCTCAGAGGCCGCTGGCTTAGCCATGCGGTCTGATGTCGCCGACGCCGCTTTAGGGATTGCACCTGTCGATGTTCCCTTGCCTCCTGGAGTGGCGGGGACGGCAGCAGGGCTAGCTTGTCTTGTGACAGGGCTGCCCTTGCCTCCCGAAGACCTATCTGCGAGGGTGGGTCTGCTACCAGCACCGGACGGATTAACATCCTCGCTGGCTTGTCTAGGGACATGGCTAGACCGGTTGCCGGAAGGGGGCCTCGATGCCGTTGAGGCAGTCCCAGAGGGGACAGAGCGTATGCTCAGCCCTGGCTTGGCCACAGACTTTGCACCGCTGGCTTGCTTGGTCTTGTCCGAGGACAGACCGGACCTTCCTGACTGGGTGGGTATACTTTTTTAGGCGGGTTCTTAGGGAGGGGGGGGGGGGGGGGGGGGG
>NW_023468644.1:0-466 GCF_013731165.1 Rhagoletis pomonella | reverse complement strand
TGGGGGGGGGGGGGGGGGGGGGGGGGGGGGGGGGGGGAAGGGAGTCGTCGACCACAGCGGTCCCCTCCGCCGTGGCAAGGTCATTCTACCTCCTGAGGTGACCCGGTATCAGGAGAGCGCCGTTAGAATACAGCCGGATACCCCTGGCTGCAAACCATCCAATAGGCACGGTGACGCATAACACCCTGGATTAGGGGGGGAAAGGATAGGGAAAGGTGGGAGAGAAGGGTTGGGTAGGACGAGCGTGGGGGAATCGTCGGTACGGTCCTCTCCGTATGTATGATTGGAGGAACACGACGCCCACAGTTACGCAGACGGGTGGTCAACCAATCTCCATACGGAGCTTCCCTCTTGGTTCGTGCTGGTTTAAAGCCCCCCGAAGGAAGATTTAAACCACCACTTAAGCCTCATCCCCAGTACGAGGCATAATTGTAGAACCGCAAATTTTCGCAACGAGGAAAAAGTA
>NW_023468643.1:0-5816 GCF_013731165.1 Rhagoletis pomonella | reverse complement strand
ATTCTGATAACTTTAACTGCAAGTCGGCACGGGTTGCCGTGGTTGGAATTGCATAAAATTCGATTCCTATATTATTTAAGATAACACCAATGAAATGAAGAGGTATGCTTCAAAAAAAAAACAATGTAGGTTTTTTGGGACAGTCTAATGTATATATATTCATGTATGTTCATCAGCTATCAACGGCCCCAGTTAAAATGATTTCAGTATTTTTTTTAAATTTGCTTTGCTTTTCTATCAATAGACTACTAAACCTATGCCTAAAACCATGCTACAAATATCAAAAATACTTGCAACAACCCTGCAGCAAATCAACTGGTTCAGAACTTGCGCTGAGCTAGCCTAAAAAGGATGGTACTGGTGCTTCATCTATCCCAACTCAATGCTTTCAACTGTCTTTTTTAACATGGCGATGTCCTACGAAGTGACAATTGTCGCCCTCTGCAACCCTTTGAACTTGTTCTGAGCTGACTCTGGCTTAAATGGTTCTGAGACAGTTCATATAAGAACAGTTCCTAGATAGTTCAAAAAGGGTTACCTTCGGGCTAGAACAAATGTGGCTCGTTTTGAGCTGGTTCCAAGAAGTATAGTATATAGGCTTTCCTTTAAGTGCTGTAATTAAGTAAGCACGCATACAATTTTGTAAACAAAAAATACTTCATTTTATGTTTAAAGAGCTATTTGTTTTGCACTAATTTACTTTTTGAGGCAAACTGTGCTTTAAAATTAGGAACATAAAGTGTCAGTTATTCCTTCATTTTCTAAAACCGTTATTCTTAAAAATAATTTATATTTGTTACGTATAATGGGTATTTCTGTGATACTTACAATTAAAAATCTAAACTAAGTCGTGTGAAAAAATTAGAAAATTAAATGTATTGAAATGTAAAACATAGATTCTCCGGCATCTATGCTCTTTTTATGCGGATTTGAATTTATGTGGTTTTTCAAACCATTTTTCGCTGTAGCGATTTTGCGTTTTTGAGAATTTTTTATTACTTTTTTCAGTGTGTAAGAGACATTGCTTCTGATAAATAGTTCGTCTTTGTATTCTTACATAATTCATGTATTTATTGTCGTAGTTTTTTGTGTTGAAGTGAAGAAATAAATTGTTATTTTGCTGGCTGTTGTTTAGAATTTTTTACATGAAGTATATGAATTTATGCGGTTTTTGAAAATGCTGGAACGCATCCCCTGTTTTTGTATGGAAGTAAAGAACTTTTCTATGCGGATTTTTTTTTTTATGTGGCTTTCTTAGGAACGTATGTAATGCATAAAAAAAGACCTAAGTGTATATAGAATTTTGAATATTCACAATGGGTTTCATGCTAAATATTTTTCGTAAATTTTTTATTTAAGGATGGCTCATAAGTATTATAACATAAACATATAAATGAACGTTTCTACTGTTATAAAAACTTTAATATTTTAATTCAGAATTCTATAGCCCATTAAATATTAGTATAATTAATCGCGCTAATTTTTCAAAGCTCATTTTACGCACGCTCTTGAAGTTATTTTATTATTTAAATATTTTGGTTACACTTTACTACACTACACTAAAATTTGATGGGTTACAAAACCGAATACTCGAGATATTTAAAAAAAAAACTCTGTTTAAAAAGTTTGAAATTTGAAGACAGTTTTAGAATTCTAGCAAGTTTGCAGCCCAGTTAGGAATTGGAATTTAAATGGTATATGGAATATAAGACATACTTAAATAAAAACTTAACGAAAATATTTAAAATCAAAAACATTGGAAATTAAAAAAAAATCACTGCATAACTACACACTAGTGATATATTTACATTCCCATTCCCTTTTCAAAATGAGATTGTTTACCACTTTTGTTTATTTTTTTATACCCGAGCGCACTTGTGCAGAAGGGTATTATAACTTTGTTCACATAACGGTTGTTTGTAACAGGCAAAACGAATCGAGATAGATATAGGCAAATGTATACATAAATGATCAGAATGAAAAGAGAAATCGATTAAGCGGTGACTGTCTGTCCGTCCGTCCGTCTGCCTGTGCACACGATAACTCGAGTAAAAATTGAGATATCTTAACGAAACTTGGTATGTGCAATTCTTTCCGGCGTAGGACGGATGGTACGGAAAATGTGCAAAATCGGACGATAACCACGCCTACCTCCCATATAAATGTAATTTGGAGAAATACGGGATCTTCGATAAATCAATAAATATTAAAGCTAATTTACTCAAAATTGATGCTTGCAACAATTCTTTACCAAGAAATACGTTTATGACAAAATTTTGGAAAATGGGCGTGGCACCGCCCACTTATGATCACATATATGTATCTCGGTAACCGTTATACCAATTTGTACCAAACTCGGTATGATTATTGTGCTTGCCACATAGAAGCAAAACGTTGAAAATTATTGGAATCAGATTAAAATTATGACCACTTGTCATATAACGGCAAATTTCGGGAATGCTTGAAACTTCAATATTTCGAAATTTAAGGACGCTAATTTACTCACAATTTATACACCACGGCTTACCATCTAGCGGTAGCTTTCGGATAGGAGAAAATCATATACTTAGCACCCGCGTCGGGTATTTACTGTTCGGCTCCGCCCGAACTTAGACTTTCTTACTTGTTTAAATCTGATTTAGGGTCAAATTCAGATTGCGTAGTTAACCACTGATAAGAATTTAACCAAGGCGAATGTATACAAGGTGGTTTAGGTTTTCGTTTGTTGTAAACAAGGCGAATTCATTTTACAACAAACACATCATTTTGACATTAAGAAGTACTGCGGCGAAAATCTAAATACGCCATCAGCACCAACTTGTATAAATTCGCCTTGAGTTTAACTATTGATTTTCATATTCACAACACTCAGTTAAGAAAAGTTTAAACCAGTATGCCCCAATAGTTAAACTCTTGTGAAACAAATTTTTTTTTGTGGAACGAATTTCAAATTCTAACTTCGGCTGCACGTTATTTTGCAACTGACAACATAATGTGTCGTCGGAGGTGTTCATTTTGCGCTTTACTAGTAGATAACATTGGCCATGATGACAATTTTGGTAATAAAAACTGAAAGAAAACATGGCTTACCTCGTAAGGTGCTAACCTATTTTCCCAGTGGGACACGCCTATATCTCTATGTATTTCGACGCGCATTCGCATTCAGGGCGGCGAATAACAAAGGGATATAGAGGTTTGGTTCAATATGCGTAAACCTTTTTTTTGTAAACCTGTGTAATTAATATTTTTGTCAAACTAGTTTTCATATTTTTAATTCAAAACCGAAACAAAAACCGGAACGTTATTTTGAATCGGTTTCATTCCTCGGAAAGTACAACATTACACGTTAGCACTTTATCGGCAGCGAACGAGTTAAAAGGTCACATCGAGTTTCCTAAAATCGTTGAAACGGCGAATACAGCGAAACACTTTTTTTGCACGATAACCTGGAGAATATTCGACGCTGTGGACCGAATTCCTTAGGAAAAGCACAGACTGTTGTAAGGGTTGTGAATTATGTGAACTTCCTTAAGCCTGTGTCATTTCGACAATGCATTTTCACTTATTTGACGGCAAATGTCATTGAATTTGCATAGTAAAACCAAGCCTATATGAACAAAACTCGAAGATTTGTGCGACGTCAAAGACCTCTGCAAGTAAGCTTTCTTACCAAGAGACGTAACTAAGAAGTTTTTTCCAATGCACAGAGTGATTTTGGTCGATATGAATGAGATTTTTAAGAAGAGTCTTGAAATGCTTAAGCGCTTTCTGACGGCAGCAAGAAACGAAATGTCGTAAGGGTAATATTTGATGCATTTAGAAAGAGGCTTCGGTTGATGAGATAATGGTAAAGGCTAATGGACTTTTCGCGATTGATCTGAATGTTTGCCCATATTCTGGCGAGTACTTTCACTCCAACGAACAACAAATGGCGCTGTCCAAAGTAGGGATGGGCACCGTTTCAAAAAAAATTTTTTTTTACTAATCACGGCTTTTATTCAGGTTTAAACCGTTTTAAAAACTGGAAGGAAAATCTGATCTTTTCGATTTACCGAAAAAACCGAACTAAACCCACTGCAAAAAAAACATATTGAATTAAACAAAATTTTCATTTACACTTATTACTTACTGCTGTGCAACGCAAGTCAATTAAAACAATATTTTTGGTTTATTTTATATAACATTTTCATTTCCAAAAATAAGAAATATAATAAAGCGTTGGACATATTTATACAAAAATAAACTTCAATACACAAGCAAAAACATTTTTACTTTATAGATAAAATATGGTAATATATTAGTATGTGATGGAAAATATGTTTTGTTAAGTTTTTATTAAAATGTTTTAACAAACGACATATAAAACCAATTTTCCAGCTTAGTAACTAATTTCAGTATTCACAATCGACTTCACCATTTATTATTCTTAGCTACCAGATCAGCCAAAAAAATTTAGTAGCCAATTTGAAGTTTTTGGTACGCCGTAAAATTGTATTCTTATCTTGAAGATTTACAAAATAATTATCCATTGCTGGGGAATGCATAAACCGAATTTTCTGTTTTTTTGTTTAAAAGAAACAAAAGCGATTAATACCCAAATTTAAAAAGTACTGAAAAAGATAATTAACCAATTAAAAAAAAAAACGGTTTTTAGAAACACCGATTTATTTGAACATCCCTAGTCTAAAGTGATCAAACTGAAAAACTTACACATCTGTCGTTGGTATGCGTACGCATACCATGGCGTCTTGTAAATAAATTTGATGCATACGACATCGCTGTTGGTGGCATGAGCTTGCTGCTGTGTATACATGCCAGTATAAATGAACCTTAATTTCCATTTAACACGCGTGGTTTCTCAGAGCGTATGCGTACTCTAACCATACACTTGTACTACTGCTGTATGCATGTGGCTGTATTAATATTTCAAACATACAAAAACGCATTAATGGAACAGTATTAAAACATTCTTACAAGATATGTATCCCCATATGTAAATGCTACTTTTCTGATACATTTTAATATACGGAGACATACAAAAAAGTTGCATTTACATATGCACATGCTTATCTTGTAAAAGCCCGCTAGTGCTGAAAATAGTATCGCACAACACGTCCGTTCACTAAAATTTTTGTGCAAGACTGAAAATATTACAAAAATTCCACTTCAAATTTATCA
Source organism: Rhagoletis pomonella (assembly GCF_013731165.1). Lineage (NCBI taxonomy): Eukaryota > Metazoa > Arthropoda > Insecta > Diptera > Tephritidae > Rhagoletis > Rhagoletis pomonella. The sequence goes on along the minus strand of NW_023468643.1, from coordinate 638 downwards.
CGAAATGTACTTAAAACAACAACAACGTACGTTCGCTTGGATTTCGCTAGAATTTGAATTTATTTGTGGAAATTCATGACTACGCATGAATTGTTCACACTAATTCACTCATATAGCAGGTATTCTTCATGAATGCATACAACCGATTTCTACTGAGCTTTTTTCACGCGTTTTCATTTCAGTTCACGACTAGCAAGCAACAACGCAACGCCATTTCAGTATTCGTCGCTCTGATATCCTCTGGAAAAGCTTTGCAATACTTGTAATCCACACTTACACCGAGTAAGGGTTCTGCAATACCGAGTTCGAAAGTGTAAGTTCGGGCCATGGATCATCGAGTTAAAAAGTTGAAGGAAATGAAGATGAACATGAAGAAACCACAAATGAAAGTTATTCATCGAAAATCGAACCACTGCCACACGAAAATTTCGTTGTAAATATGCCGAATATATTGATTAATGAGCCTCTCTACGACGTGAGGCTTATAGCCCTGAAATTTTCGGTTTCACATGATCCCCTGCTCTATTGGTGGAAAGACCACCTTCACTTTTGCCAACTCTTACGGCACGTGAGTAAGGGTTAGACGGGCTACAAAAATCTGAGAAAATATAGGATACATAATGTACTTAGCTGCTTGT
>NW_023468642.1:0-5818 GCF_013731165.1 Rhagoletis pomonella | reverse complement strand
ACGTTTCGTTAAAACACGAGCAGTGATCGGATAACAAACAATAAGCTAGCGCAGAGACACCAGTTGGTCCGCTACAGCATGACAGAGGAACACTTTTGTAAGTACTCCAATTTACCACAAATAGACTACATGATCCAACGATTTTTGCAGGGTAGCGCAAAGAAAGAAAACCGTGCAGCAGCAGTTTATGGATCGTTTAGGTTTGGTTGTGGACAAGCCCCGAAGCGGTGGCAGCGGCACATCCAACGATGGCAATACCGCTCGAAAATTTTTCCGAAACTCTGCTATTTCAGCAGAAATTACTGGAATAGATAAGGCTCTTATTGACAAGTGTTACCACATCCTGCAGTGCCTCTCGTCGGGTTATACAATAGAAACTAAAAAATTTTAAATTTATGGATTTGAAGTTGCGAAAAACCTAGTTGGGGCATATCCGTAGTATAATTTACCACGATCTGTTCATAAGGTATTAATCCATGGGTCCGAGGTGATTGATTTCGCAATCTTGCCAATTGGTGAGCTCTCCGAAGAAGCTGCCGAATCATGCAATAAGCTAGTGAGGCAATTTCGACGTTTCAACACTAGAAAAAATTCTAGTGATTTCACCAACACTGACCTTTTACACAGATTACTTCTTAATTCTGATCCTTACATATCTAGATTTCGAAAATTACCGCGAAAATCCAAGTCTGAGCTATCAAAAGAGGTATTAGATTTATTATGCACTTAAAACTATGTTACTTTTGTATGCATTGTTTGTACGATCTAGTAGTAATTTGACTTCACATAAATAAAAAAAAAAAAAATCACATTTCTATGCACTTTGTCATCAAAGGGATTTTTTTCCAAAACAACGAGACAAAAACCCGCGGATTTATCGGTCAAAAAAACCTCTATGACCGCCTTCCTTCGAGAGCGGTACCACTGTGCATTGGTTTAAAATTTTTGTATCCAAGCAGAAATGCAATTGAAGTTACGTGTTAATAAACACCAAACCTGTTTTTATGTTATTATTTGTAAACATTTCTTTCGTTTGAAATGGTCAAGAAAAATTTATTGATCCAAAATTTCTTAAGCAGTACGAAGTTCTTACTAAATTCGCTATGCTTTCTACTATGATTTGCTAAAGTTTGTTTCTGAAGAGTACAAGGCAATAAACAGATAATTACCAATGTCTATTTATTGCTTCAGGGGTTTCAAAACAAACAATGTGAAATATTTCCAGAATGTCACTTTTAGGTGGAAAAAGATTTTTTATTTAAATCGCTTGTTTCTCCAAAAGTGTTTAAATGGCATATATGGGAAGTTGTTGTCGAAGAAAGATTAAACAAAAAGCCCGTCTCCCAAGAAAAACGTCATGCTAATGTAATGAAGAAGGTGGAAGAAACTTCAACATTAGCTTATCTGATAAATGATTTTTAAAGTGATATGCAAATGTTACATTATGGAAAATATTTTACAAAAAATGCAAAAATAAGAACCAAAATTAATTTTTGAAGAGCCTGAAAGCAGTTTCGTATTCACGTCAGTAAACGAGAGGATAGAATTATCAATCTAAAAAGAGATATAAAAAATACCTGCCATGTAGACTTTGTTTCGAAATTACCATATACATATGCATGTATGGTCTTTTAAATTTTGGTACTTTTTCGGGTGATTTAGTACATTCTTTTTGTCCATTTGGTTCAAAAAATTAAAAACTCATTTATCATTCCTGACTCATAGTCAGCTGTTTAAGCGACGCCAACGCCAACGCAACGCCAAAGTTCTATGTGGACCGGCCTTTACAGGCTAACCTAATATTCACGCACGCCGCCAATTTACTGTCAAAAATTTCTCATGCACATACAACTTGTATGGGACCAACCGAAATTGAACGGCGTGCGCTAAAAGCTAACTCAATTTCCAATTTTTCATTTGCGTGACTTTTCTGTTTGACGTTTGATCTCATTTGACGTCTGTTCTCATTTGACATTTGTTCTAGAGCTGGGATTCTATTGATAGTACCGGCACTCGATAGTTTTAGAAACGATAGTTGAAAAAATCAATAATATCCATAGTACTATCGTTATTTAGCAGTATTGAATTGGACGCTCAATTGTTTGAAAATTGATAAAAAATTTATAAATTACTTTGTAAATGGCATACATATATATATATGTATGTACTAGCAGACCCGGTGAACTTCGTCCCGCCCAAAACTAACTTTTTTATTGAAATATTTGGTCCAACGTTTTCGCCAGCAATTCACGTTCACGTTTGGTTTTGTGGTCAACAGAATTATTATGCGCAGAAGAATTTTTTCTTACAAATCATATACAAAATTAAAGGTTTTTTTGTGGTCTTTCTGATATATAAATATGAAATATATCTCGTAATTACGTAATTTTTTACCAAAAACATAAATTTTTATAAATCTGTTCAATAGTTTTTGAGATATAAATTTACCTAAAAAAAATTGGGATTTTCTGTAATGTATAAATATTTAAAATTTTACTTTTACTTACAAATCCGTTTAGCCTCGAGCCATGAAGGTTTGTAATAAGAGATATGTATTGGGTTTCGGTAAAAACTGACATTGACAGTTTTCAACTATCGATAGTATTCCAGCTCTAGTTTTTTTCTCATTTGACGTTTGACTTGATTGGTGATATGGAGGCAAGTATAAATGTTAAGTAAATTTCTTTACATTTTATGGAAATAAAACCTTCATTTCTTTTCTTTTTACAGATTTGCAACGAGAAATTAATTGAAGCTGTGCGTGAGCATGAGTGCCTTTATTTAAAGAAGCACAAAGCATACAAAAATAAGGTGCTTAAGGAAGCCGCTTGGGTCGAAATAGCCGTACTATTGGAAAATACTCGTAAGTTATTTTATCGTTGACTTATATATATATATATATATATATATATGTGTATGTACAAGGAAATGTGTTAATAAGCACTTTATTTTTGCAGCCTACAATTGTAAGACGAGGTGGCGTTCCTTATGCGACCGCAACAGAAGGGAAATTGTGGAAGGCGCTAATCCCTCTGGCAGTGGCAGCAGCTTTCGTAAGCCATGGAAGCTGAAGGACGCTATGTCGTTCTTAAACGACTCGGTGGAAGCGGAATGGTAAGCCCAGTGCGAATTAATGTCGCATAAACAATTAGCATGTATTTATATTGCTTTTTATTGTCCATTTTCAGTACAACATCCAACGTTGACTATTCAGAAGAAACAGAAGAGACCGAAGAGGCCCAAACACCGCAGCGAGATGCGGCCAAGAAGCGTAAGATGGACGACTTGTTTGAGGACGTATTGGTACGCATGAAAAGCAAGTATGATGGCGAATCAGCAAATATCTCAGGCGAGGACAGTTTTTTTACTTTGCTGCGAGCAAAGTTTAGCCGTCTGTCTGCAGAAGAGGTAGACGAACTGCAGGCAGAAATTTTGGTACTAGTGTCACAAAAAATAAAAAATAAATAAAAAAGTGAGCTAAAATAATTGTTCATTTATTTGTGCGTTTGTGCTAGAAGGTGTCAGTGAAGTCATGTTAAGGAATTCGCATAGTAGTGTTCTGTTTTGCAATGCTTGTTGAGTTGCGGCGTTTGCAGTTTGCAAATTATTGCGATCAACGCTTCTCAAATTTGCAAACGATTCGTTTTCACATTCCTCGTTAGAAGTTTGTAGGCGTAAAAAATTATGTAGAACAATTGCAGCTAGTATAACCTAGGGAAGAAAATGTTAAAAAAGTGATGGCTTCCAATATATGTTTTCTACCTTCTTAGCATTGTGTGGCATGAAGTGTATGGGATTATGAAAAATTCTACACTTTGTTGTTAGAATACCTAGAAAATTTGGAAGTCTGTTATACATGCGCACATATATCAAGTAAATTATATTTGGGGTGCTGTTTAGTTAGTTGTGCAACGAATTTGGGTTTCTGGGCCCAAACGCGTGATCCGAATCAAAAAAACTTTTACACGAACTTGTTTATTTAAAAAATAATAATTTACTATATCTGTGCACTAATTTATTAATAATTTCGGTTATAATCGGTTAAAATCCAAATTTCTCCTATTTTCAAACAGCTGTCAAGAGACCCCTTGATCCCCTTGGGGGATGAGGAGGAAAGGTGTATTTTAAAGATAAAATTAATAATTTACAACCGACTTATTTACTTTTCCATAATCGCGAAGTAGTTGTGGAGCATTCTTTGCATCTATCTATGGTTGACGGAAAAATCTGTTCTGCTCTTAGCGACTTATCTACCATAGATGTTACATTTGTGGAGCAACACCAAATGAGATGAACGACATTGAACGATCTATAAGCAAACCAGCAGATATCTCCAAATATGAGTTTGGCTTGTCGCCACCTTATTCGTGGATTCGGTTTTAATTGAATATTTTATCCACGTTTCTTACAAAATTAATTTTAAACAAGTAAGAGCAGCGCTGTCTTCGGTAACACCTCGGTAACACAATTTAATGGGTTTAGCTTCCAACATAAAGGAGATATATCGAAAAACTGATATCTGAACAATCCGTGGTATGGAGGCAATAAATAGGTTATAGCGACCGGATCTTTGTTCATTTTACTATAAACTTTCTATTGATAATGAGTGAAAATAGGGCGAAATTAATGTTTCTAGCTGCATAAATGGATAATTTATAACAAAAAAATCTCATATCTGAACAATCAGTTGTATGGAGGCTATAGGTTATAGCGACCAAATCTTCACCATTTTCACTGCATTCTTTTGATAATGGGTAGAAATAGTGCGAAATTTCATATTTCCAGCTGCATAAATGGAGGAGTTATAACGAAAATTCTCATATCTGAGCAATCAGTTGTATGGGAGATATATGTTATAGTCACCCGATCTTTGTAATTTTCACTGCAAGTATTCTGTTAGCAATGAGTGAGAACGGTGCGAAATTTCATGTTCGTAGCTGCATAAATAGAGGAGCTATGATGAAAGGCCTCATATCTGAACAATCAGTTGTATGGGGGCTACAGGTTATAGAGATCCGATCTTTGTTATTTTCACTGGAGTATTCTGTTGATAATTAGTGAAAACCGTGCTAAATTTCATTTTCCTAGCTACATAAATGGGGGAGTTATAACGAAAAATCGTATATCTGAACAATTGTAATTTTCACTGTAAGTATTCTGTTGATAATGGGTGCAAGTACTACAATATTTCATGTTCCTAGCTGCATAAATGGAGGAGTTATAACGAAAAGTCTCATATCTGAACAATCAGTTGTATGGGAGCTATATGTTATAGTGGTTCCAACAAATGATTAATACAATATAAAAATACACCCACTTACCAAATTTCATCAGGATATCTCGAAAACTGAGAGACTAGATTGCATACAAACAGACGGACAGACAGACGGACAGACGGACATGGCTAAATCGACTCAGCTCGACATTCTGATCATATAAATATACATTTTAATGGGTCTATCTCTTTTTATTCTGGTACTTACAAACATCGGACCAAAGTTATAATACCATTTCATGCTCATGAAAGGTATAAAAATGGCAATGTCGCTCAGACGAAGATAAGGCTCTTGTACCCTGCAAAAATCGCGACTACTCCATGCATGCGTGTAAAGAGTACTCCCTAAGGACCAAGGAGTACTCCAAAATTAACCACAATTCATATAAAAAATATGGTCCAATTAACATTGCGATGTCCTAGGGCAGGACCATATACTCCATCCCCGCATTACATCAGAGTAGCACAAAACTACTCCAACATAATAACAATGGCATTGGTGCTATATTTTTTCGTTTGTACACGTTTGTGTTCTTCACTTCT
>NW_023468641.1:0-5819 GCF_013731165.1 Rhagoletis pomonella | reverse complement strand
ATATATATATATATATATATATATATATATATATATATATATATATACATTAGGGTGGTCCTTAAAAAATCAAGTGCACGTTTTTTTTCTCTCACCCCTTTAAACGGTAATACCACGATCACAGATATAGGAATAAATTTTGGTTTCGATTGGAGACGGTAAAGGCGTTGTCGCACAGGGGGCAAGGTTCATATTCTTCTATAGTGACTAAAAAAATTAAAACCAATTTTTTTTCATCTAATAGCCAAAATCGATGCTACCATATTCGAAGATATCACATACCCCGATTGTGGTCGGTTAAGACGTTTTAATAGGGTAATCTGAAGTCTGACCCCTATGCGACATGCCTTAACCGATTCCAATCGGGGCTAAAATTTACTATTTTCGACTATAGTAGCATCGACGTAGGGGTTGAGGCTTAGGAAATCTAATGTAAAAATTTACTTCCTACATTAAGGATCACCCTAATATACATACATATTCGTAAAAAATGCTATAGGAAAATATTCCAGTGCAATATTTAATTACTTTTAAATAATATTATTTTTAAGTTAAGTCGTGAGGTAAACGTGTGTGGTGTTATGCCAGCTATGTGTATGGTGTTACGAGCTTGAGTTGTTATTTTGACTTTTTTTAGTATATCTTTTTTAAGCTTTCATTTAAATACAATTTCGCAATGAAATCTTTTTCTCTATGAAAAATTTAAAATAATGCACTATCCAAGATAAGTGTGCCACCATTTTTGACCAAAAACACGTTTTTTATCGAAAAATAAAATAACTAGTGAAATTTTCTCGGATAGAACTAGAAAATGCACGGCATGCTTCGCTGCGCCATAAAAGTAATTTTGTGTTGTTACTCCCTCCCAAAACTCTTATCGCCTCATTCATAAAAACTAAAACAGACTTAAATAGCTTTGTAAAGTGAGATCTTCGTATACAAGAGATATTCAAAATATTATTTTTTTTATAAATGTGGGTATTAGGTAATAACTTAATGCAGTTAAATAGTTTAAAGTGTAAAACCAAATTACGAAGCGATTTCATTGCTCCTGCATATAGTTTCTATTTTATTTAATTTATTTATTTTTCTTTAAAGAAATAAATCGTTAACTGCACTTACGCGCATTTTTCAATAACAAAGGCAAATCACGTCTTCATAAATGCAGCAATTCCTGCCGTAGTTCTACTACAATGTTGAAGAAAACCTTTCATTATCCACTTAGTACATGGAATAAGTGTGGATATGTATGACTCAGTAGAATTGCATTGATCACCAGCCAACAGCTGCCAAGCAGATTTGTAGCAGTCGAAGATGTTTATGAAATGAAAGTAACACAATTTTATATGAAGCATAAACAATGCATTGCTTTGTGGCAATATAGCACGCACTACGCCGCTAAGTAACCTGCCACAAGTCAAGCTGTCTGCAGCAGCTGAAAATTTGAGTTGAGTGGAAGAAAAAGGATGCCTTTGAGTGGCGTAGAACGCTGCTGCGTGCACTGAACATTTAGACGTGAGTGTGAAAAAGGTTATATACATACACATATTTATTAAGCTGCTGAAGTTGCATTTAGTGTTATTGTTGTTATTGTGCCAAATGCCTTTTGCCATCATAAATGCATGCGTAAGCTTCTCACTTCTACAGCACTTACAGCGCGCATCCTGGTACACTTGCCTCAAAGCTCTTTTATATAGATTCACCTTTTTTGATATATATATATATATATATATATTTTATTTTTAAATTCGCAAAACACTTTTGCAGCTGTCAGCAATTTGCACCTTCGCGTCAAATCGTTAAACGCTGCCACATGGCCACACATTGCATTTGTGCGCACGCTCTATCGACACTTGATGTCGGCTGTTCTGCTGCATTCCGCGCCCGCAAACTTTTTATGACACATATGTACATGTACTATAGTACAAGAGCTTTGGTTATACATAGAGAGATTACAAAAATTGCTGCTCTAGGCATTTTTGTGTTGCGCCTTTTGCCACTCTAAACCAAGCAGAAGCGTTTGCACTAAATGCGTGCTCTTAGAGTTCAAATACTTTTTGGGCAAATGTCCGTCACCGTCTTCGTCGGCGTTGTCGTTTTGTTGCCTCGCTGCTGTCATAAATTCTTTATGAGAACATGATTTTTCAATTTCAGCGCAATGAAAGAATAAATTCTTTACGTGGATAAGATACGTAAACGGGTTAGAGTAGTAGTCGGTGTTATAGTTATGCTGTTTTACAGTTATTCAGTTATAAGTGGGCAGGGATTGCTTTCTATTGTACAAAATTCGCGTATTGTGTTTATACTAATGGGTGTTACTAATTTTGGGATACTCACGTTTATTTTTCTGACTATTACGATTGAAACGAATAAAAACGTTTTTGGTGGAATACAACGAAGTGCATTATTAGCCTTCCGGGTCAATGAGCCGCAAGAGAAGCTTTTTTTTGAAGGAGGGCTGATATTGAAATAAAACAAGCTATGTATGGTTATAATTTAGAATACCCATGTGTGAAATTAGTAAATAAATAATAAAAAAATTGTAACAGACCGATGTCTGTATATAATAGATATTAAATAAAAATTAGCAAATCAACAATTTTTATAATTTTTGTCTGTCTGTATGCTTGTACGCGCATCACTCGAAAACTAATGCAAGGAATTGCATGAAGTTTTCAGCGATGTATTTCTAGAGGTCCAGCTTAAAATATAAAAGACAACAAATAGAGAGTTATCACCTGTTTAAAAATTGCAGTTTATGTAAATTTTACAATATGGCTGTTGAAAGAAAGAGGTCAAGGAAGACTTAAAGCCGGAAATATTTTTGTGGAAGGTTGTCACTTGTTTGAAAATTTTAATTTTATTTAATTGATTAGATAAATTAATTATTGGGCCTTATGCATAAAAACTAAGCAATTGCTTTTTCTGAAAATTTCAAACTTTCTACTCGATTTCTTCAAATAAATTTAAAAGGTCTGAATTTTTCAGCAAAAGCAATTGATAAGTTTTTGTTCATAAGGCCCATTGCAATACGGGCATTAAACTGAAGAGATTTAGGAAAGTTTCCTACCGAGATTATTTTTGAGGAGGGTTGCCACCTTTTAGAAAAATTGTATTCAATTAAATTGAAAAAATAAATGAAATATTAAAATACAGGCATCAAACAACACAAAAAATCCTTTTAACGCGCAGTGAAAATTTAGCATCCTTCTAACGGGTGATTTTTTAAGAGCTTGATAACTTTTTTTTTAAAAAAAAGGCATAAAATTTGCAAAATCTCATCGGTTCTTTATTTGAAACTTTAGATTGGTCCATGACATTTACTTTTTGAAGATAATTTCATTTAAATGTTGACCGCGGCTGCGTCTTAGGTGGTCCATTCGGAAAGTCCAATTTTGGGCAACTTTTTCGAGCATTTCGGCCGGAATAGCCCGAATTTCTTCGGAAATGTTGTCTTCCAAAGCTGGAATAGTTGCTGGCTTATTTCTGTAGACTTTAGACTTGACGTAGCCCCACAAAAAATAGTCTAAAGGCGTCAAATCGCATGATCTTGGTGGCCAACTTACCGGTCCATTTCTTGAGATGAATTGTTCTCCGAAGTTTTCCCTCAAAATGGCCATAGAATCGCGAGCTGTGTGGCATGTAGCGCCATCTTGTTGAAACCACATGTCAACCAAGTTCAGTTCTTCCATTTTTGGCAACAAAAAGTTTGTTAGCATCGAACGATAGCGATCGCCATTCACCGTAACGTTGCGTCCAACAGCATCTTTGAAAAAATACGGTCCAATGATTCCACCAGCGTACAAACCACACCAAACAGTGCATTTTTCGGGATGCATGGGCAGTTCTTGAACGGCTTCTGGTTGCTCTTCACTCCAAATGCGGCAATTTTGCTTATTTACGAAGCCATTCAACCAGAAATGAGCCTCATCGCTGAACAAAACACACGCGCGCGCACACATTTCGAACCGAACACTGATTTTGGTAATAAAATTCAATGATTTGCAAGCGTTGCTCGTTAGTAAGTCTATTCATGATGAAATGTCAAAGCATACTGAGCATCTTTCTCTTTGACACCATGTCTGAAATCCCACGTGATCTGTCAAATACTAATGCATGAAAATCCTAACCTCAAAAAAATCACCCGTTACATACCGTTAACCTACTTCTAGCATTGATCATCTTTCGAAAAAACAGTGACTAATTACTACAATAATTTCAGCAGGGAGATGTCTAATAATTTCGTAAAAATGCATACCTCTTTAGACAAAAGTAATTGTAGGCTTCACTGTACTTATTAGGTACGAGGGAATCGCTTTTAATTAGAAGTGGATGTCTTTGCTGCATTTGGTTTTGTTTAGGAAACGCACAATTCGCTCAAACACAGGATAACTTTGAGAATTCTTACTCTTTCAAATTGATGGTCTCTACTACAACAAACTACAAACTAGGACACTTCAAGAGGCTTAATGAAATCTCCTGAATCGAAAAGCATTGGACACCATATGATTATAATAATAAGATTAGGATTTGTACGACCAGCAATTTTATTTTTCGAAAAAGTTTTAAAAGGGCACTTTTAAAAGCTACGTGAGAAAACGGCCTTGAGTCTATTCTAAAAATACAAAAGAACACTATTATTGTAATATTAAATTTCTAAAACGAAATTTGGGTTTGAGTAATATGAAACTTTACGAAAAAAATGCTAAACAGGCAAAGGGTTAACTTTAGGTAAGCTTTAGTTATTCTTGCAAAGCCAACAAATTAATTTTAGCACTTATAACTACTAGCCAAAAACAAGCTAACTATTTAACCTGATATGCAATTTCTACTCTCAACGTATCTTAAATTCAAAGCATAGCAATACCAACGTATCGAACTTTTTTTTAACAACAGTATTCTAATGAATTTTCAAAGCAGCAGTCAATTTATTTTCATATTGCCTCAATCAATTTGACAAACCTTTGAACTATTAAATAAATAAATATCGTGCTAGACAGACAGAGACAGTCCAACGAGCGGCAGCGTCTGCATTTAAACAGCTTTTTTATAGTTTTAGTATAGATTTTTTAATATCACAGCAGTTTGCAGGTTTGTGGTGCGGTATCGAACGCCCAGAGGTGAAATTCCAGTTGCTGCCACAGCATGCAATAATCAATCAAAATCGTTCATAACTAATGCTGCGAATATGTCTGTACATATATGAATGTATAAAGAGAAACCATATTTGAATGTATATGTATTTGTATGAATAGGCGCAAGTTGATAGGGGTGCTGTTGAATACATTGCTGCTATTAATTTTAAACTAAGCAACTACATACTTGTTTGTACTACAACCAACATATGGAGATATTTAGTAAACCACAATTTGTTATGCATTCATTTATTTAGAATATTTTAGTTTTGGTTTTCCGGTATTTTGTGCTCAATTGCTTTTATTTATTTTGTGGCCGAGGGGTTAAAAATGCGCATTTCCACTTGGTAGGTCAGAGTAATGGCAAATCTCTGCAGTGAATTCGTTCGTTCGTACATTCGCTCTAACGATATGTTCCTGGAGCGTAACGGATTAAGACATGATAAAAACATAATACTTTTACTTCACATAACGAGAGGTGAGTAGCCTTGGAGACATCAAAAAGCTTTGGCGGTATGCTTTTTTCGTCGAAGCACATGCATACAAATGCACATAATGCGGCAGAACAGTATTTATTGAACGGTAAATTGTAAAATCCAAATCTCAAAGTAATCACTCCAAAATAGAACGAAACACTAAAATGTGAGAAAGAGCAGAAGAACGAAACTCTACTTCACAAAAAAA
>NW_023468640.1:0-5819 GCF_013731165.1 Rhagoletis pomonella | reverse complement strand
ATCTTTGACGCAATGGCAATACTTAAAATTTCGCCGATAACAATAATAATATCGATAAAAAATCGATAGTGACATAGATAACAATAAAAACATCGGTAAAAATTCCGACGCATTCAATATTTCAATCTCTGACACATTCGAAATGTTGTAGTTTCCGTCTGTCTGATCTGCGTAACATCTCTTTAAATTGCAGATTTACGCTCTGTTAGTCCGCATTCACGCTTGGCTAACTTTTGATGGCTGCAGTGAATACGTCGATCAGCGCAACAGCGTCAAACAAGCAAAAAAGTGTCTCGACTGTCCACTGCAGTGCTTCCTTTGGCGCCTTTTTGTTTATTTCAACTTTTGTGCCACCTTCACACTGCTGCCAGCGACGAGTGTGCATTTAATAAAGCTACGCTTTTTGTCCTTACCTCACATAACTCCAGCTCCGCTATGCATAATGCACATTTAAATTAAATTTCCGGCCATGCTGTCACCACTAATAGCGGCATATGGTGCTTCCGGTGTTGACGGTACTTTGTCATCGGCACCGATAGCGGCGGCAGCTTTTTTCGATGTCCTCACCTGAATGCCTTTTTTCCCTGCTTTTTTTGCTATAAATTTGCATCGAAATATTCAGCGTTTGCTGCAACCATCAAAGCTACTCTGCCTGCCTGTGCTATTAATCAGGCAGCCAGGCGCAGCGCTGGAATTATATTTCTCGTTTATGCTTTTATTTCTTTGGATTTTTTTTATAGTCCTTTTACTTAACATTTACTTATGCAAACTTATCTCTTTTTTTTACCCATTTGCAGGTCTCTCCAAGCGACCTTTGGGTCCGCCACATCGCAAAAGTAGTCTACCAAAGCATCAGGAGGTGAAAAAGCGTTTCCTGGAAATTTGTGATACCAACTTCTCGGATGAGGTGAAAGCTGCACTCCGTTTTCCCGCCTTCGATTCGTACGAGTGGGGCGATGCCGATGTTATACATCTAATGCAAACGATGTTCCTCGAATTGGGCTTCATAGATAAATTCAATATACCGATTGAGACGTTGCGCGAATGGCTGTATGAGGTCTACAAGCATTACAACGAGGTGCCATTTCACAATTTCCGGCATTGCTTCTGTGTGGCGCAAATGGTAAGTGGACTAGCAGTCAAGTGTTTATGTGGCGGGCGAATTTAGTAAGATACAAATGTATCTATGCACTTTTAAGAGTAAAGAAAGATTTAGTGGAGCTACATACATATATTTATATGTAATGCGAGATTACATTTTGAGCAACGAGGATTTAGCTCAAGCAAATTTATTAAACTACATATATTGATTTTACTAAATTTTGTAAATACATATCTGTTGGGTAAGCCAACATTTAATCGAAGCTTTCGAGTTTGCCATTTGAAATAAGGTATGTAGGTTTGCGTGAAGGAATCGTTTCTGCATACTTTTTTAATTTTCTAAAATCGTTTGTTTTCCTGCTACTATTTTTGAAATTTATTTAACTATTTTATTTATTTATTTAACTAAGAAATGAGGTTGTATTTTTAAGACAATTCAGTATTTTATAATACATGAGCGCGCATTAATTTACAAAATTAGAATCTTAAATCTAACATGAAACAAATAAGGGATAAAAATAAATTTAAATACAAAAGCTTATCCTTAAAATTAATATTAAAACTTAACATCAAATAATAGATATTATTAGTGATAAAAATAAGTTTAAATACAAAAGCTTATCCTTAAAATTAATATTAAAACTTAACATCAAATAATAGATATTATTCGTGATAAAAATAAATTTAAATACAAAAGCTTATCCTTAAAATTAATATTAAAACTTAACATCAAATAATAGATATTATCACTCCTATAAAGAAACTTAACTATTAAGTATAAAAGAGAAAGGGAGAAAGAAGTAGAGAGAAGAGAAAAGCTGAGTTGCAATCACTTTTATTTCATAGAATTAAAGTGTTCATGCATTATCCTCCCGTAGTTGCCCCTATCCATCGCAGACCTAACACTATCAGGAACGGAATTCCAAAGCCTCACAGCATTGACGAAAAACAGCCTCGAGGAAGACAAATATGAATATTTAGGGATAATAAGATTTGTGTGTCTGCAAGACTTAGATAATTTTAACTTTTCGTAGAGGTATTTCGGAGTTTTGAATTCAATAAGTTTGTACATATATATACAGTTTCTTGCTGCGTGATATTCAAAGATGCTGCATCCAAGAATTTTGTTTCTCCAGAGGGAGATATGGTAAAATTTTTTGAGGCCAAAAACATAACGCGTAACATTATTAAACGCAACTTCAATTTTGTGATGCGAAATGGAATTAAGCTTGCTATATACAAGCTCAGAGTACGTTATGTGTGGTACAATGAGTTGAATAGCCAGCTTTCTTCGAGTCTCCAAAGGCGTAAATGACGCTGACATTCTCAATCTACGTAAAACAGAATACACATTACTCACAGCTTTATTTATATGGTCAGAGCAGCTTAACTTAGAATTAACGACGAAACCTAAATTTCGAATTTTGTTAGTAAATTCAAGAACACTATTACCAACAAAAAGTTTTGGAATATCTTCTACATATACTTCACTATTACTAACAGGTAACACATACGACTTTGCAGCATTTATGCAAAGAAAATTATCACGCGCCCATTGCGAAATTGCAGACAAGTCACTATTTATTTTATAACACAGATCCTCAACAAGACCGGCACGGCTAGACAAATACAATAAAATGTCGTCAGCATAGGCATGGACATTAACATACTGACACACAGAAAATACATCATTGACAAAAAGACTAAACTAAAGGGGACCAAGCACGGAGCCTTGCGGCACACCGGAATCAACAACACAAAATTTGGAGGAGATATCTTTACCCTTCACCTTTTGGGTTCTTCCCACAAGGTAGCTAGTCATAAGCTTAACAGCTCTTTCAGAAAAACCAAAGTAATATTTGAGCTTTGCACAAAGAATGTCGTGATTTACTAAGTCAAATGCCTTAGAAAAATCAAGGAGGCAAAGTAAGGTTAAGTCACCGTTGTCAAACTGTATTCTTATGTCGTCAAGTATTTTTAGCATAGCCGTAGAACAGCTATGCTTGGGTTTAAATCCTGATTGCAATGGGGATAAAAGGTTGTTTCCTTGGACAAAGGAGGAAATTTGCGCTGCCATCATAGACTCGCACACTTTCGAAAACACTGACAAAATGCTTATTGGCCTATAATCACTGGGTTTTGTGGCAATATTCTTTTTGGCGACAGGAATAATAACCGCTTTTTTCCATTCCGTTGGAAAACACGAAGTCGTAAAGCAGTGATTAACGATATGTGTTAGAGTTCCTAGAATAAATGGCAGCACAAGTTTCACAAACTGCAGGGATATCCCATCCTCGCCAACAGCATTAGATTTGATGCTCATAATGGATTTCATAACTTCAAATTCAGTCACTCCGTTGAATTGAAACGTTTCGTTTAGTGTAAAATTTTCATTTAAATTATTAACTACAGGACTATCACAGCTTTTACTGGCACTACTAAAATAGGCATTAAGTACGTTTGGATCGATATTACACTCAGTCTTAAGTTTTCCATGCACATTAAGATGTTTTAAATTGCGCCATAGATCTTTGGAAGGCAGTGAAGCGTTCAACTTAGAGCTACAATATAACCGCTTAGCTTGTCTTATAACTGTAGTAGCATTGTTCCGAGCAATTTTGTATTGTGACCAAGCAAAGTCAGTCTTGGTTCGTTTCCATTTTGAGTATAACCTGTTACGAGTTAATATAGCTGCTCTGACTTTGCTATTGTACCACGGGCAAGAGCTTTTCATAGCACGAACAATACGTAGAGGGACATGGACATCAAATAATTTAGTCAAAGTATTATTTAAAAAGTCAAGTTTCGCATCTACCGTCTCAACAAACCAAAATTCATCCCAGTTAACATTTGACAGATCAGCAGACAGATTATTAACGTTTACAGACTTCAAATCACGATACATAAAACTAACAGGATTAGCAGGACAATTAAACGACAAATCAAACGCACAAAATATTAGATCATGATCAGATATAAAACTTATTTGATCGAATTTAATGACATGGTCAAGACTAGACGTGACAACAAGGTCCAACAAACTTGGATTCGAATTTTGTGCGTATCTTGTTGGTATGAGTTTGTTGACTACAGCAAGGCCTGCTGCGGCCACGTGGTCAAGTAGCTTATTGGCATATGAGTCGTTTAACAACACATTAACATTGAAATCACCACATACAACAAAACGTTCATACTCTATTAAAAACACAGATAGCTCAGAAAAAAACGAATCTAACAAGTAACATCTATGAGGGTTATACACACAGGACACTAATATTTTAGTCACACTGTCAGAAATTTCGGCAATAATAAATTCCGTATCACAGTTGTTTGATTCTGCTAAAACGCTCTGATAATATTAAAGTTTGGAATACAGTAGTAGAAGTAGGAGATGTCAGGATTAAACCACGTTTCCGAGACGCAAATAACATCAACGTCAGATTTCCCAAAAATATCCCTAATATAATCAAGTTTGTCACCGCTAAGGCTTCTTGCATTGAAGTGCACCACTTTAAGGCCATTATATTGCTTACACAAAATATCAATTAAAATCTTGTGGTTTTCGTCAATGCAGGAGGCGGATTTCCTATAGGGGTTTAAGTTCATAACATTGAGATGGACAAAGGCAACTACAAAAGGCATATAATGCACAGAAGAACTTCAACGCACAAATGTTAACGATTGCTATAAACCTGAGTAAATATGGAAACAGAATGAGAAGAATCAAAGTTTACATATAGAATCAAAATATAAGGAAATATTAAACAAAGAGAATTTGGTACAGCGAAAAAGAAAAAAAAACATAAATATAACTTAACTTCTAGGCTGGTAAAAACTAAGTAAAATAGAAAGTACTCATTTTCGGTGAACATTCGATACACATATATTTTTACTTCCGCGTACTGTTGAAAAGAGCGTTAATTTCGGCTCTGCTGCTCACCAGTATGGGCTCTTCATTTGGCTTTTGTCGCACAAAAATTTTCCCTCGTATAGAGAACACTGACGCCAGTTGTTTCTTCCGCCTGAGCTCTGAAGCGTACGACATCACATCTCGCAATTTTTTCGGCAAACTCTCATGTACAAATATTGACCCATAGCCCGCCAACTCAACATCAGAGAGTGCAAGCGATCTCTTTTTGGATCTGCAGAAGACCGCAATAGATTTCATGAGTTGATTTCGATCATGTGAAGAGAACAACTTTACAACAATGGGACAGTTTCCTCTGCTTTTTTGCCCATTACTTTTTACGCTTTTTAGTCGAAAAGCATCTCGCACAGGCGGGGGTTTATGTTGAGTTGCACCGCAAATCTTAGCAAAAAGTTCAGGCAAACACTCACCGGCTGCTTGAGGAATCCAAATAAGGTGAGTAAAGGTGTTCGCAGTCTCACGAAAAACTTACAGCGCACAGGTACACCGGCAGATCAATAATTTGAAGAAATTCTTAAATTATTTACGCGGGAAAACACAAATACATCTGGTAACGAATTCGTATTTTTTTTAGATATGTATGTATGCTTTATTGTTGTAGCTATTATTTATTATACGAGAACAGTGAAACTTAAGTTATAAAATATTTTTCAGTTAAATACTACATGTATTCATATATAACAAAGTTATTAAAAACAAGTAAGAAAGTCTAAGTTCGGGCGGAGCCGAACATTAAATACCCTGCGCAAGTATTAAATATATGTTTTTTCACCTTTCCGAAACCTTCCGC
>NW_023468639.1:0-5820 GCF_013731165.1 Rhagoletis pomonella | reverse complement strand
CGCCACAAAATCATCAGCTGTTTAATTATCTGTCAAATCGTCACTTTTTTAGGTTGGCAACATCAATACAACTTCAACTTAAGTGAGTTGTAATTCGTAATGCCAAAAAAGAGTTAAGTTGTTTTAAAGTTGAGTTGTTTCAATTTCAATTCAACTGAGTGGAGTTGTAAACCGTAATAGGGACTTTAATTTGAAAAAGGTTTCGCTTAACATAAAAAACGTTTCATTTAATTTGAAAACGGTTTCCCTTAACATGAAAAAGGTTTCATTTAATTTGAAAAAGGTTTCGTTTAATTTGAAAAGGGTTTCATTTAAACTGAAAATGCTATATATACATATATATACTATATATACTATAAATACAGCTTACTCTTCCACGCAAAAATCTGCAATATGCTAGTCTTCCACGCGAATAGTAAAATGTGCTAGTCTTCGACGCGAATAGTGAAACGTACTATTCTTCCACGGTAATTTGAGAAGTTCTATTCTTCGTTGGGTGCGACGATATATTCAAGCCAAAAATATTAAAAAACAAAAAAAAATTCTTAATATTTTCATAAAATAACTTTTTTTGAAAAAAAAACATAGATAATGTTAAAGAAATGTATATCATTTAGAAAGTGCAAGTTCTTACCTTTAATTTGATATACTTATTTTATTATGCTTTGCTTTTGAGTCTTCAGAATTCAATGATGATAAAAAAATAAAAATGCATTTGGTAGCAAGTGCCAGGTGTTGTGTGAGGTGATATCATAGTTTCTTTTTCGCAGAACTTCTTTCTGCGTAGGCGGCCTTCGGCCGCGCACAGGGCTCATAACCTTACAAAGTATAATTCTCCTTTCTGTATTGCCAAAATAGGGGCGAAAGCGTAAGAGTGATATGATATTTTTTGCACAGAATTTCTTTCCACTTCCAGCGGAAACCGTACACTTTCCAAAAAATTCCGTTAACTCTCCTTGTTTAATTATGTGTACATTTATGTACTTATGTGTACATTTATATTTTTTATTATCACTGAATTCTTTGACATCATTACGTCTTTAATCGGTTAGGTAGTTTAGAAAATATTAATATTTTAAAATATCAAAACATTTTATTTCAGCCTCTTATATCTACCTTACTTTTCAATTGCACCAAATAATATTTGTATAATTGAAATCATCGTAAAAAATACTATCGATCTGCATTTTTAGTTTTTCCATAGCTGAACGGTTGGCTATCTAGATGTATGCACTTTGTTTAAAAAATGTTTATTATTTTTTTATGAAAATATAACTTACTATTAAAAAAAACCATGTAAATCCAAATTTCAAACTATGTAGAACATTTCTAAAAATTCGGCGTATTTTAACAAATGTTGATCACAATTTTAAACATTTTAATCTGATTTCTTAGAATTGTTTTGAGTAAGCAGTTTTGGAGTAACAACTTAAAAAAAAAATAATAATTTACCAAAAATCAAAGGCAAGTCCTACCTACTTAAAGTTTGCACTTTGAATTGAATGGGCTACAAAACTGCATACTCGGAATGTTGCTAAGAAATCTAATTAAAAAGCTCAAAACTTTGATGAAACTTTGTGGAACTTAGTTAATTTTGTACACGTATAAAAGTTTGGCTTACATGGTCTTTGTTATATAACGAGCTACACTTTCATAAAAATATAATAAATATTAAATAATCGAAAGGGGAATAGGCAAATAGTGCTAAAATGTCTCTTCCCTATTTATATTTTCGCCACTGTATCTACAGCTTACGTCTTTCATATTCATGAATTTTTTTAGGGAATGAGTATTACTTTTTATAATTTTTATTTTTAATTCAAGTTAGAATCGTTTCATGAAAAAAACTTAACAAATCATTATAAAAACTTAAAAAAATTCTGACAAGAGAGATAGACTGCAATATAGCGAGAGTAAATACATGAGGTCTGTCACGTACATATGGGTATTTCCATACGTCACATATGTGACAGTCGTACGTTTCAATGAGATACAAACAGGGAAAAACATTTGTTTTCTTTTACTTTTTTTGGACCCTTGTATAGGACATAATTAACTATTTAACCGAAAAATAAAAACAATCGAACTGCATGGTCCTTAAATATACGCAACTAGCAGACCCGGCGAACTTCGTCCCGCCCAAAATTAATTTTTTTATTGAAATATTTGGTCCAACGTTTTCGCCAGCAACTCACGTTCATGTTTGGTTTTGTGGCCGACAGAAGGCATATCCCCATTGCCGTCTTAAATAACCTGACGAAAGCGTTATACCGGGAAGAAGTCCTTGCGGCTCGATAGTGAATCGTCCTTGAATCTGTATAGTATAGTTGGTGGCAATTTACAAACTGGTGAGTATCATTGGTCCACATTCTGTTTAGTCACCGTAAAGCAAGGACTGCAATAGTTCTGATGGTTGATTTAACGGAAGTAATTTAACTTTGATCCCTGGTGCCTCCGAGTCGACGATTTTTAGCAATAACTCGGCTCCAGCGCCACTAAAAATTATCATTAAAATCGTTTCGGTCGTTTAGGAGGAGTTAAGCCACCAGAATAAGTCTTTTATATACTGACACTCTTCGGCATTTTTTCCCATACAAAAAACTCTCACGCATTCGTTATACGGAGAAAATGCGCAACATCATCAGCGAAAAAAATGTTCAAAAATCAACGGTATCTTATAGCCATTAAAAACTTGCACTTTATGATACTGAAATTGAACTACAAAACTGCATACTCAAAATTTGGTACAAAAAAATTTATTACGAAAAAAAACACACTGTATTCTGGGTGTATATATTTACAGATAGGTAAAAGTTTCAATATGTTTGGAAAGCGCCACTTCCCTTTTCCAGTAGCCCCAAATTCTCTATACCAATTTCCAGGACATTACCACAAATACTTTCAGAGATATACGGTATGAAAAATTCGATATGCATGGGTGATGCCACGCTCCCTTAACATATCCAAAGTCTGCAGTAGGTGTTCAAAATTTCAAAAAATCAGTACAGCCGTTCGCGAGATCACTTCTTATAAAAAGAAGGAGCTTCTCTTTATATAATTAGTGTAGGTAACACAGGGCAACACCGATTTTGACGCGGCAAATGTTGAAGCTGGTTTTGATAGGCTTTTTTTTGCTGATTAAGAATCCGTAAGTATAAAGTTTCCATCAGCTCCAGATTTTGAGAAAAATGTGATGAAAGTGTAAAAAAATCGCTTTTTTTGCAATATTTGAGAAGCTCTAGCAATGAAACGAATCCCTGAAAACACCATTCTTGCACCTTGACCCTAAGGTTACCTTTAGTCACTTATTTAACAGCTAACACTGATTTTACACCATTTTTGACGATAAAGAGTAAATGCGTATAGGTGACCATTAGGGCAAGGTGCAGGAATAGTACTTTCAGGGATGGTAGTCTGTAGTTCTAGCTTTAATTTAAGCCTAAGTGGAAGGTTCTATCACCTTTTGCTTAATTGCGGTAGGAACTCAAACTTCCCGAAATCAGTTATTCCTGTTCAACAAATGACTATAAGGGCTGGTTTCTCCAACTCAACTTAACTTAGTTAAGCCAATTTTCTCGACTCAGTCAAGAATAAGCTGTGTAAAACGTAGGCTAACTTTTGACTTAAGTCCAAAAGTGGCTAAGCTAAGTTAAGTTGAGTTGGAGAAACCAGCGCTAAGTGACCATCAAGCAAAGGTGCGGGAACTTGCTTTAATCAAAGCCTAAGTGGAAGGTTCTACCACCCTTTGTTTCTTTGCTAGAGCTTCTCAAATATTGCAAAAAACTCGATTTTTTGACAATTTGACCTCGTTTTTTCTTAAAATCTGGAGCTGATGGTAACTTTTTGCTTACGGATTCGTAATCAGCGCAAAAAAATCTGTCAAAAAGCGTTAACATTTGCTGCATCAAATTTTTTTCCATTTTTGTTGGCCTGTATAATAAGTGTTGTCAAATAGGCAATACCCGCATGTTTGCGGCGCCTTCAAACACCTTTCGAACTGGAAAACAATGACTCGATTCGATTGAAGATTTTTTTGAATTGATCGGTTCTGGTCCAGCTATCAGAAAAAATATCATATATGTTAACCCAGCGAATAAGCTACCTACGTGCTAAATTTCAAGCAAATCGGATCAAGACTGTTGACTCACTTAACGGAAAAAATGAATCCTATATGCTAATCTAGGCAAAAGGCTACCAACGAACCAACTGCATTTTTTTAATCATAGCGCCAACTATCGGAAAAATTAAAACTTTGTGCACTCCTTCTTCTAAACACGTTTCCAAAAAAGCAGCACCCATTCGAATCGGTTATGAAACATAGGAGAAAATTGTTCCCAATTGATTCAAGCTCCCAATGAAATTCACAATTATCCGAAATTTTCCAAGCTTTCGTCGAAAAAATTCAAATTTTTTGCGTTCTTCCGGATTTTTCCGAGTTTTCCACTTAGAATTTCGTTCAGTAGCTGTGTGTTATTTTTATTCTTCCTGAGTTCACCCAGCACAAATTGCCAATCGTGACTGTGTAAGCCAATGTTTAATATTTTGACGGTGGCATAATTTCCCCAGCACACTAAAAGTGCAACATCAAAGAACTCGGATTACCATATTCGAAGCAACCCAGCCATAGCAGCGAAATAAACGTAAGCTCCAAATGTTTTTATTTGTCTTTTTTTTTTTTTAATAAATATTCCATAAGTTTTCCGCAAACAAATAGCTTCTTCATATCCATCATCTGGAAAACAAATACAACAAAAATCTCAAAGTGGACCACTCATTCTCGTGCTATGCGCCGTCGGACGTACGAAAGTTTGGCATACATATACTTAGAAATATTTATTTTTAATAACGATCAGGGAGATATTCGATGTAAATAAGCTTGTTTAAATTATAAAATTTTTGTTTTAAAATACCACCATTCGCTATTATCCACACCGTTTTGTGGAATTTAGATACCATTTTAGGAAGTCTGATCGAATTCTTTCCCTTTTCTCCTGCTACCAAAAACTGTCCCTGTGGGTGGGAGAGTCAAATTTTAGAAAAAAGGTACTTACAAAATCTTTAATAATTGAATCATGCCATAGGGTACGTTTTATATGTACATATGCAAACGTTTCAATTACGTGAAAAATATTTTTTTTTGTAAATTTTCATGGCCAATTCAATTAAAAAACATTTTTATTTTTTTTATTCATTGCAGCCATTCGTTTTGTATTTAGTTATTGCATATATGTACATACATACATATATTTTTCTCTGCACGATTCATTTCGTTTGTTGTTTCGTCTGTAACTACTAAACTACTGTAGTGTACTATCGCCAAAGTGAACTCAGCCGTTTTGTTTTCGTATTGTACCGAACTGTTGAAGTAATAAACGAAACGAAATAGTAACGTACAATATAGTTTATTTTCGTACACTGGTACGTACCTTCATTTAATTTTTTTCAAACTTTCAGGAATTAAAGTACAAAAAAAACTAAGAATGTTTTGTTCCAGGATGTTTTGATTCGTATGCCTTTGTGGGCGTGGCTGCTGCCTGAAATTCGAAAAAAGGCAATTTTTTAAACTACCACTGAGGCCGCACTACTCAGTCCATGTCATTTATGTGGATATCAGTAGAAGGGCCTTCAAACAAGCTATCTAACGCTATCTTTTGTGTTTATAAAATATAAATATGTCATAACGTTATCGCTCGAAAACTTAAAATTGGGCTGCTAAAAATAAAAATTTGGGGCATTTTCTCAAAAACTGGTCAGTCGATTTTATTCTAGGTTTCCACAAGTCTAGCCCAAAACCTTAGCTTTCATATGGTATATAGCTTA
>NW_023468638.1:0-5820 GCF_013731165.1 Rhagoletis pomonella | reverse complement strand
GTGAGGTTGTTTTCAACCAACAGGCATATTCGCTACCTCTGTCGTGACTCTGTTGATACTCCGGATAAAATTTGAGAAGTCTTTGATTCGATTAGTGTCACTCAGAAGATGGGCTTAGAATCAATCATGACTGCTTTTGAAGTAAAATTTAAAGACTTAGTCATGCAGATTGACTTTTTAAAAAGTCAAGTTGTTTTAATGTCTGCAAATTGTAACAAAAATGCCAACTGTATTGATGCGTTAACAAAAGAAGTAAATGCCCTGAAAAGTGTTGTTGTTGATGTGACCTCTTTTAACAATAACAACAAAAGTGGCTTCACCGGTTTCCGATCTTCGGACACGGAATTGCTCACATTCCCCCGCTCCCAAATCCGATGATCGGTAACGGCGTATTCACGTTTATCTCTACTGCTGGTCGTTCGGCGGTTGCACGTGCTGGGGAAAAATCAACAAATACTTTGGAAGCTAGCACAAATCATAATAATAATAATAATAATGTTCCTAATCAGCATAACTCTGCCTGAGTGCCAAACTGTCAAGTGAATGCTGTAAACGATGCTCTTTCATCTGCTTCGTCTCCCATGGGTTCTGCTATACGAGCGGCCCAAATTACAGATCTGATCTAATGTTAATCACGATGCTATGCCTGCTGTTGGTGCTGTTTCGGAAATCGACACTGATGTTGTTGCTGTGGATGTTGCCAGGCGTATTGAATGCACTTGCCCGACTAACAAAGTTGACTCGGCCGATGTTTCTGCTGCTGCGCCAGCTGTCAGTAAAGTTTCGACAAATTCTGCTTCATCGCCTATCCCTCTTTCTACTAATTCCGCAGTGCGCGACCTTGCCTGTGCTAATCCAAATGTAAACACTTCAACTGCACTAGGGTGTGCCAATATGCGTTTAACTATTAACACAGCCGCTTCGCCTTCTACGCGCATTAATGATCTAAATGATATCGGGGCTAATGTACCTCGTAACAATAATGTTAAGAAAGTGAATGATCTGCGGGTTTTTTGGATCCAGTACTAACGCTGATCTTAAGGTTGCCGAGCATTTAAAGTGGCTTCATCTCGCTTCGTTTATGCCATCAGTGGAGACTGATGATATACTTATATATGTAGAAAAACATTCGGGCATCTCTAAAAACCTTTTATCCTGTTTCAAACTTGTAAAGAAAGATGCGGCAACTGAGCCTCTAAAACATGTGAATTTTAAATTGGGTGTTCCAGAAGGGCTCTTTCGTAAGCTGCTTATGCCCGAAATCTGGCCTGCTAATGTCACGGTTCGTCCTTTTCGTTTTTTTTACAAAGAAAGGAAAAACAGTCTCAACCAGCCTAGTAAATGTTAAACCTGCGAATCAGCTGAAAATCTATTTTCATAATGTGTCTGGCATGCGATCTAAAGGTAATGTGGTTCGTAGACTAAGCTCACATCAGGAATATGACATTTTCATTAAAATTGAAAGTTGGCTAACCCCAAATTTCTTTGATGCTGAATTCTTTGATGCTACTCTCTATAATGTATTCCGGAAGGATAGAGATGAATTGAAAACTGGGTGTTCGAGAGGTGGTGGAGTTTTAATCGCGATACAACGTAAACTCAGTTCAACGTCTATCAATTTGAAAAATACGGACTCTATTCTTGATCAACTATGCGTCAGTGTGCGGTGCCCGGGTGGACTACTCTTTCTGTGTGCCTCTTATATTCCTCCGAACAGCAACTATATGATTTACAAGGCACATATCGATAATATTATTTCATTAAGTTCTAGTATAGGAGATCACAAACTTTGTGTTCTTGGGGATTTTAATTTATGTAATATTTCATGGCGTAATTTGAACAGCCTATCTGTCTTTAACTCCAGTAAATATTTCTACTGATAGTGAAATCCTTGTTATTGGCGGCCTCTTAAGTATTGGTTTATGTCAAGTCAATGGCTTTTTTAACAAACATAATCGGCTTTTAGATCTAGTTTTTTTTATCTAATAATTTGCATTTTCGATTGTCAGTTTGTAGTTCTCCGATCTCAGCTGAAAACTGGCACCATATTCCTCTAGTGATAAGCCTACAGTTCTATGAATATTTTGCTGCTCCACAATTTAGTTCTCGTCCCAAATTAAATTATAACTTGTGTTATTTTAATGACTTGAATTATATTATTCAGGGGTACGATTGGTCTCACTTACTTGGTAATTTAGATACTGCGAAGGCCTTTGGTCTTTTCAAATCATTAATCTTCGAGGTTTGCGTAAATAATATCTCTACTTTTCCAAGAAAAACGTATAAGATACCTTGGTATACTAAACATCTAAAGCATCTTAAAAATCGTAAAAATAAGTACCATAAAAAGTTTAAAGCGACTAAACTACTATTTTATTATGAGCAATACCAATTATATTTAAAGAAATTTAATGAATTTAATTGCGTCTGTTTTTTATAAGGATAAACATGCAAGTTGTCCCGAGGAAGCAGACAATATTTTTACCGAGTTTTTCTCCTCAAATTTTGTCTCTGACTCAGATATTACCCATGCTAATGCCTTGATTCCTGAATGCCTACCTGCGTTTGGGTCGCTTATACCGTTGGAAGTGGACGTTGGTAGTGGTATTGATTCACTTAAAACCTCAAATCTTATGGATCCTGATGGTCTTTCAGCCATACTCTTTAAAAAATGTCCTTCATTAATCCAACCTTTGACACTGATTTTTAATATGTCTTTAGCATCGGGTAAATTTATTGATGATTGGAAAAAGGCTCAGATAACCCCGATTTTTAATAGTGGCAACAAAAATGATGTATCTAATTATAGACCAATTTCAAAGTTAACCACAGTTGCGAAAATTTTCGAATGTGCTATTAAGGAGAAATTGTCATTCTCAGTTAGCAGCTTAATTAGTCCAAACCAATATGGTTTTATTAAAGGAAGGTCCACAGTCTCCAATCTTGCAATTTTGCGGAAGATTGTCTGTCTGCTTTTCAAGCTGGCCAGCAAGTCGACACAAAATATACAGATTTTTCAAAGGCATTTGACATAGTTTCTCACAAGGTCTTAGTGTCTAAATTATTCTCTATGGGTTTCCACTCTAATTTTTTGGAGTGGATTAAATCATATTTGTCTGACAGAAATTGCATGGTTGTGTTCGAGGATGTCTACTCACAGCCTTTTATTGCGACGTCGGGTGTTCCTCAAGGTAGTATACTTGGCCACTGTTGTTTATTTTATTTATTAATGACATGGGGTCCTGCTTCTCGTCATCTAAATATCTATTATATGCGGACGATCTCAAAATTTATTCTGTCATTAAAAGCATAGACGATTCCATTGCCCTTCAAGGAGAACTTGTTAAACTACACGATTGGTGCATACGAAACCGTCTTCATCTAAATATAAATAAGTGCTCACATTGTACTTATGTATACCAAAGAGCTAATTCCGCTCCACACGCGCTATCATATTTCTGGATCCCCTCTTATTCATGTTAATTAAGTCAAGGATCTAGGTGTCTATTTCGACACGAAACTAAACTTTTCCACGCATATCGAATATATAGTTGGCAAATCATACGCGATGCTGGCTTTCGTCCGGCGTAACAGTTGATCTTTTTACGATCCATACACTTTAAGATGCTTTATATTACTCTAGTAAGATCCAGGTTGGAGTATGCGTCATTCATTTGGAGACCATACCACAATTCTTATATCACGCGATTAGGTCGGATACAGAAAAAATTTATAAAATTTGCTTTACGCTCACTGAATTTTAGTGAACCCATTCCCTCATATGAATCAAGTTGTGCACTTCTAAATTTACAAACTCTACGTAGCAGATCTGCTTATCTGCTCATTCGTTGCAAACCACTTGAATGAATCGGTTGATTGCCCTAACCTCTTGGAAAGAATAACCTTCAATGTTCCTACACGTAATTTACGCAGTGTTTCTTCTTTCTACATCGTATTTTCTAAAACGAACTATGCAATGTATCGAGGGCTTATATTCAATACCCTCTATCTGCAAAAACTCAATTTTTCAGGAGAGCAAAAAACTGTTTTGGCAGCTGTTTTTAAAAGTGTTAATAATTTTAAGTACACACGCATGTCTTAAATATTCACGCAATATACTAAAACTAGTTTTTTACTTTTAATTCATTTAATTTTAGTTTAAAGATCAGATAGAGGTTATTGCAATTCGAATTTTAACTATTTATATAGAAAAATTTGCTGATAGAGGGTTTTGCAGAATAATGAAAATGTCAGTTCTTTAGACGTAAATACTATGTTAAACTAAGATTTTAATGCAGAAATCATAGGTGTGAAAATTCGTTCCCTTCTATTCCGATGTGCCCAGGTAACCATATAATTTTAAATGTGTTTTTGTGTCAAAAGAGTATTTCACGTGATTTCGAAATTATATGAGAATCATTAGCACTGTTAAAAGAGGCTTCGCTGGCTGGTTTACTGTCCGTTCAGATGAGGAAATTTCCTTCATTTATAGAGGCGAAACTTACAGCTGATTCGGCTGTAAATGCCGAGCAGTACGGGGGAAAAGCACTGAAGACAATTGTAACACCCAGCCCTTTTGTTACCACCATATCTGGAACCGTCTGTGAAAATAAGCTCCCAGGTAATTTATGAGTATCAAACTGGGCAAATGCTCTTGCGGTAGAGTTAGTAAGCATCGGCCGCTGTGGTGTAGTGGTAAGCAGTGCGCGCTTCCACTCCACAATGCCTGGGTTCAAACCCTGGTCAAAGCAACATCGCAAAAATATAGAAAAAAGGTTTTTTCTTAACAGCGGTCGTCCCTCGGCAGGCAATGGCAAACTTCCGAGTGCATTTCTGCCATGAAAAACAGCTTCTCATAAAAATACAATCGCCGTTCGGAGTCGCCGTAAAACTGTAGGTCCCTCCGCTTTGTGTGACAACATCAAGGCGCATGCCACAAATCGGAGGAGAAGCTCGGCCAAACACTAACATATGTGTAAGCGCCAATCTATTATATTATTATTATTAAGCATCGGATGATGTCGAAATCTTTGATGTAGCTTAATATACGAAATAAAGGTGATTGCTTGCTACATCAGTTTTTTTGTTGAAAGCAGGATTCGACGTGAGAGATAGCTTTTATTGGCGAGGTGGGAAATGCACGGATGTTTTTCTCCTCTGCTACATAGTAAGGTGTTTCTAGCAATTTAAGATGTTTTTTTGCGCAGTGTCCATAAATTACGAGCCTAAAGTCAACTTTTACTTAATGACAGTTCTGCTTAAAAGTAGGTTTATTGTAAAAAAATCATTCCAAATATTTTCAATGTATTTGTATAGGGGAGGGGTGTTAGACAAGGAGAGGGTTGGATGTATGTATTTATTTGTATTTTCTGCATATGTGAAAAAATTACTTTTTCAGCTTAAATCTGAGCTCCTGAAGATTTGGACCAATTGATTAGATCGTTTAGTATGTTAGAAAAAATAATTTTTACTTGCGTCAAGTCCTTAGTCTTAGAAAAAATTAAAATATCATTAGCGTATTTAGTTTGGCAATAGGAATAATAATAGCAGTTTCCCACTCTTGATGATATAACCCTTGAAATAAAATGTAGTTATGGAGTTTAATGACTATGTTTGATGGGATACGCATGATTTTTTAGAACGGGGTACTGGATTTTGTCTGCACCAGGGCTTTTGCCTGTCATCGAAGAGATGGTTGGTCAAACTCTTAAATAGATATGAGTAAGAGAGAATTGTGGGAATCTTCGGACCAAGTGGAGGCAAATAAACATATACACATCGCTCATTTACTTTAGTAGTGTCATAATCCAAAAAATACAA
>NW_023468637.1:0-5821 GCF_013731165.1 Rhagoletis pomonella | reverse complement strand
GAACAAATATACCAAAAGGTGAAATGAATCAAACACCAAACATAACATGGCGATCCTGCCAAATGGGCACAAAATGACATCTGCAGTAATAGCATTTCTGTTATTGGAAGAATGCTGTTTTACGTTGCATTTTTATGATTTCCCCTAGTTATGAAATAATATATGAGTAATTAATATTTGTTTTTATAAAATAAGCCTCCATTTACTCACATTTTACAAAATGTCAAACTGCAAGGAATAAAAACTAAAAAAAAAAAAAAATAAAATAAATTTAAATAAAAATTAAACTTAATAAAAATTATATTCATGTCGGGGCAATATTCAAAAGAAGATCTGGACAACCTGTTTGAACAGCTGAACCACCCAAGATCCCTCGAAGAAGAAAATATAGATGATGAATATGTCCCTGAAGCACTGACGACAACGTCATCCACACCAATATCGAAATACGTCCCAACTCCGCTCACGGCTGGACCTAAGCCACTAACAATAGAAGCTTACAAAAAAAGACAGATTAAAAATAATAGCACAGAGCATAGTGCACCAAAACAAAAAACCAGAGGAGGTAAGGCGGTGAAATTACGAGGCATGGTTTGGACAATTGTACTTCCAAAAGCCAAAGAACAGCAGCAGAAAATCACCATGAACAACAATAACAACAATATCAACAATAGCAGCAGCAGCAACAACCTTTTAATAAATAATATAATAGCATTTATTTCGATTGTTTTTATATTAATTGTAATCATATATTTTATAAATAAGCATTGTAAGACATATGTTAAAAAACAAATAATTAAAAATATGAATTTAAATAATAGTGTTTAAAAAAAAAAAATAATAATAATAAAATTTGAAAATAATAACAATTAAATTTTACTTGAATGAAGATGGAAAAGTTTGTTACAATATGCTTTTATCAAGGATATTTTAGTGAAATGTTAAATAAAATAAATATTTAAAAATAACATCTATCATAAATGAAAATTATACACAATAAATAAATGGAAATAGAATATGCTTCGAAGA
Organism: Rhagoletis pomonella; assembly: GCF_013731165.1. Taxonomy (NCBI): domain Eukaryota; kingdom Metazoa; phylum Arthropoda; class Insecta; order Diptera; family Tephritidae; genus Rhagoletis; species Rhagoletis pomonella. The sequence goes on along the minus strand of NW_023468637.1, from coordinate 4,792 downwards.
TACTTGCGAATTTAAAAAAGAGTCCAAACAGAACTTACACAGACGAATACATAGACAAGACTTTAAAGGACTTATTAAATGTACGACAGAAAATAGTAAAAAAAGAAGAGGAGTATGAATTTGATTTGCTTTTAGGAAGAATAAAATTACTTTTAAAACACAAAGTTGACGAAGTTAAAACAAAAATGTCAAAATTTGATTTAGTAACTGCTTCCAAGCTAATTCCCGAATTTCAAGGGGATTATCTTGAAGTAAACAATTACCTTGGCTTAATTGAATTCTATCACGACACCTTAGAGAATGAGCAGCAGAAACAATTATTAATTAAATTCGTTTTAGCTACAAAGCTATCAGAAAAAGTAAAAAATAAAATTCTGACAGAAGCCAAGCCTACTACATTTGAAGACTTTAAAAAACTACTCAAACAAACATATAAATCACATAAAACAACCTCAAATATTCACAGTGAATTATCACAAACAAATCAAAGAGGTTTGAATGTGAATACTTTTGGGTCTAAAATAGAGAACTTGTTAGCATCATTAAATGATTGCAAATAAGTGAACAAGGTGAAACAAATAGAGAAATAATAGTTAAACTTAATGACCAAATTGGTTTGACAACTTTCAAGAATGGTTTAGAAGAGCCATTTAAATCAGTAGTTTTGGCGGCAAGACCAACAAAACTATCTGACGCGATTAAAATAGCTTTAGAAGTAGAAACAAAACCTAATCAGAATAATTTTGTACATATAGCCACAAGAAATAGAAGAACTTTTACGAGCAATTACAGGTCCTATAATAATAATAGAAATTTTAATAATAGAGAACAGAGAAATAATGAACATGGCACTAGAAACTCAAATAATAATTACAGTAGGAATTTCAGCCATAATAGAAACAACACTAGTAATAGAGGGTTTAATAATAACAGAGGAGGAAGTAACAATTATGGTAGAAATAATAGAAATAATAACCAAGGAAACAGAGGTTATAATAATAACAATAGAGATGGCAACCGGGGAAACGGGGGTACCCCCGGTGGCAAAAAACCGGGGAGTACTCAACAAAGAAAGTAATTAGTGTAAGTAAAAATGAAGAACTTTCAAATTATATTAGAGTTAAAATAGGTAATAACGTAATATCATTATTAATTGATACAGGTGCAGATATATCATTATTAAAAGAAAATTTAGCTAATAGTTATATAGATAAAAGTGACATTTGTCAAATAAGCGGAATAAACTCGTTAGGAGTTGCAAAAATTAAGCTATTATGGGAGGATAAGGAAATAGTACATAAATTTCACATAATGTTAGAAAATTCAAATTTATTAGCAGATGGAATATTAGGTAGAGATTTCTTAACAGAGCGTAGCTGCAAGATTGACTATGAAACGTATACACTAACAATATCGCAAGTTGATGATGATGATCTGATAATACCAATGAATGTGCAAACGAAAACAGTTAAAAACATAAAAATATCTCCAAGAACAGAAACAGTAATAGCTGTAGATATTGATGTAGATGAAGAAAGCGTAATATGTGGGAAAGAAATAAGAAAAGGGATATTTGTTGCAAATACCATTATTCCGTCAGAAGGAATAAAGCATATACAATTTTTGAATACAACTGAAAAGGAAGTAAATATATCAAAATTAACACTAGGTATAGATAAACTTAAAAATTATGATATACTACATTTCAAAAATACTTTAACCGATGAAAGCAGGTTCCAAAAAATTCAAAAAGAAATTCAAATAGATAAGCTAGATAAGGAAGCAAAAGCTTCAATATTAGAAATCTGTAAAGATCATCAAAACATTTTTCATTTAGATGGAGAAATTTTGACAAAAAATAATTTTTATGAGCAAAAAATTGGAACAACGGACAAAACACCAGTTTACATTAAAAACTATCGAATACCACACTCCAGTTTACAAGAAATAGAAAAACAAGTTGACAAACTATTAGACGAAGACATAGTTGAACCTTCCGTTATCCCATACAATTCACCCTTGTTAATAGTACCAAAGAAGAGCGCGGGGGAAGAGAAAAAATGGAGACTAGTAGTTGATTATAGATCTTTGAATAAAAAAGTTGTAGATGACAAATTTCCATTAACCAGGTTAGAAGATGTACTTGATAAATTAGGTAAAGCGAAGTATTTTTCGACTCTAGATATGACAAGTTCATTTCATCAAATTCCACTACATCCAAAATCGAGACCATTAACAGCCTTCTCAACAGATTCAGGTCATTTCCAATTTAAACGTTTGCCTTTCGGTTTGAAAATCTCAACAAATAGTTTTCAAAGAATGCTTTCAATTGCACTTAGTGGTTTACAAGCATCAGCATTTTTATACGTTGATGATATAATAGTTTTTGGAGCTAGTTTAAAAGAGCACAATAGGAATCTTGTAGAAGTTTTTAAAAGGTTACGTAAATATAATCTAAAATTGAATCCAGGAAAATGTAATTTCTTGAGACCTGAGGTAGTTTACCTTGGACATTTAATCACAGATAAAGGTGTGACTACTGACGCTAGCAAATATTCAGTAATAAAAGATTACCCAACACCAACAGATTCTGACGAAGTACGCAGATTTGTAGCTTTTTGTAACTACTACAGACGTTTTATTCAGAACTTTGCTAACATAGCAAAACCATTAAATCAATTATTAAAGAAAAATGTGATTTTTAGCTGGTCACAAAATTGTCAGAGTTCATTTGAACTTTTGAAAGAAAAACTTATGTCGCCACCAGTACTAAGTTACCCAGATTTTTCAAAACCTTTTGTTTTAACAACAGACGCTTCAAATTATGCACTGGGAGCTGTACTTTCTCAAGGAGAAATCGGTAGTGATAAACCCAGTAAATCATTAAATAAATATGAAATAAACAAAGCGATAATAGAAAAAGAGTTGCTAGCCATTCATTGGGGAATAAATCATTTCAGACCATATTTGTATGGTAAAAGATTTATAGTGTATACAGATCATAGACCATTAGTTAGTTTATTTACCCATAAGAACCCATCATCTAAATTAACTAGGATAAGAATAGATTTAATGGATTATGATTTTGACATTATATTTAAGCAAGGTAAAATGAATACCAACGCCGATGCGTTGTCAAGAATAGTTTTAAACTCGGAGAAATTAAAAGACATGGTACCAACAAATAATATCAATGTGTTAACACGAGGAATGAAAAATAAATTGACAGATAATAAAGAAGAAGAAACACCCGCGGACACTTTACCATTGGAGACTGATCATCTTCATATATGGGAGTGTATTTCAATATCTGATATTAGAGGAGTAAAAAAGTTAAAATTTGAGAATAAAGATAAAACTAAAACTGGCCAAAAAATTGAGTTTAATGAATTTAAAAATGAGTTACATGTTAGATACAATCATAAGACATTATCAGAGTTAAAATTGATTTTGAAAAAATTGTTATCTCACGCAAAGCATGAACACATTAGTAAACTAGCGCTAGCGAATGATGATGAAATATTTAAAAAGATATCTATTAATAGATTTAAAGAAATGTTTAAGGAAATACAAGAAAATGAAATCGGAGATTGTCTAGACATACTATTATATTCTCCTCCGAAAAGAATAGAAAATGAACAAGAAATGAAAGAATTAATAAAAGGATACCATGACTCAAAAACAGCAGGTCATTGCGGCATAAGACGATGCATAGGAAAACTCAAACAAAAATATGTGTGGAAAGGCATGAATAAAATGGTTAAAGACCATATTAACAAATGTAAAATCTGTAACGAAGTAAAAATTATTAAATATACAAAAGAAAAGTTGACAATAACAGATACACCAAATACATCATTTGATGTTGTAACAATAGATACAGTTGGTCCTCTTAGACCATCCAATACATACAGATATATACTAACAATTCAATGCGAACTTACAAAATTTGTAGAAGCGTTTCCTTTGATAACAAAAGACGCAGTGAGTGTAGCAAAAACGATAGTAGAAAAGTTTATTTTAAAATATGGTTGTTTTAGGAAATTAAAAACAGACAAAGGTACTGAATTTACGAACGAATTATTGACAAATATCTGTAAACTAATGAACATAGACAAAGTAACATCAACACCATACCATCATGAAACTTTAGGTACAGTTGAAAGAAACCATAGAGTTTTAAATGACTTCTTAATGACAATGGACGGGAAGGATAACTGGGATATGAACTATTACCATACTATACATACTCATACAACACCACTCCACATAGCACGACTCACTATACACCATTTGAATTAGTATATGGTAAATTATGCTCTTTACCTTGTGAAATTATTAAAAGCAAAGAATCATTCTACAATTTAGACAATTATATAAATGAATTAAAAATTAAACTAAGATATGCACATAATCAAGCACAAGAAAATTTGTTAAAAAATAAACAACATAACTCCAATACACAAAAATATATTTACAAACCAAATTTAAAACAGGAGACTACGTATATTTAAAAGTAGGAAATAAGAAAAAATTAGATAAACCTTTTATAGGTCCTTTTAAAATTATATCACAAAACGGATCTAACAGTACTATAATTATAGACAATGTAGAAAAAGAACTACACAATAATAATTTAATAAAAGCTAGAAATATGTAAACGTATATAAAAATATGTAAAACTATAATATAAAAATAATTTTGTCAATTATGATTACAAAATCATTTTTTTTTATAGGGTAAGGGTGTTGTGTGTCTACAAATAATTAGTGAGTAAGGTCAGTAATGTAAA
>NW_023468636.1:0-5821 GCF_013731165.1 Rhagoletis pomonella | reverse complement strand
GGCCCTATGTTTAAGTTATACGAATTTAGTTTTCAGATGTCTAAATGAAGGATGGGGTTAAGTTTGTAAAAGTGGTGAATTAACAAGGAAAGATCACCGTAGGTATATCAATTGCTCCATTTGAAAGATACTTAAGAGATCACACGACTCATTTAGCAATGTACCGGAAAACTTTTCATCCTATATGACAGCGAGGATTCTAGGCCCTCCTATAACAGAAAACTCACTTCTGTGCTCTTGAGTTTCTCTATAAGAACTTTTATTGGCATACGCATCGCACCAATGTTGTAGTTGCAAGATCATACAAAAAGATTACGCATGCTTGGCAGAGATCTCACGAGTGGAAATAAGACCATTGGTAAAGCTCATGACACCAAAAGGGATAGATATTCCATATGGTATCACAGCGTTACTATTATTGGCCTATGTGAGAGGAGGATACTGCACCTTAGTGGTTTCAACTTAAATCAAAAATTTTGACTTTACAGACTAATTTTGTTTTTAAACGCTCTTTTGCATTGGCCAACGAAAAGCTCTTATTAGGCGCCACGAAGTAAGCGGGCATTGGCTAGTATATAATATATCTCAACTAACGTATATTTTGAAAGCCGTTTTTTAGTTTTCGCAAGGCGCGAGAGCGGCTGAACCGATTTTTTGAAACTGCCACCTGCCGCACGTGTCCCAAAGATGGTTTTAGGCTAAAAAAAAATCAATATGTAAAGGGGGCGTGGCACCTCCCATACAAACCGAATTTCTCATGCTACATATCTCTGAAAGTGTGCATGGTAGAGTTCTGGAACTTGGTATGGAGATATACGAAATCAATCGCATACCCTTGGAGAAAAATTTAAGCTATTGTAAAAAGAGGTGTGGCATCTCCCATACAAACCAAATTTTTCATACTACGTATCTCTGGAAATGTTCATGGTAGAGTTCTGGAACTTGGTATGGAGATATAGGAAATCAATCGCATACTCTTGGAGAAAAATTGGAACTATTGGAAAAGGGGGCGTGGCATCTATACATATAATAAAATTGTAACAGGTCGATGTCTGTACATTATAGATATTAAAGAAAAATTAATGTGGAGGGTCTTTTTTAGAGGACCAGAACCCAAATCAACCATTTTCAGAATTTTTGTCTGTCTGTCTGTCTGTCTGTCTGTCTGTCTGTCTGTCTGTATGTTTGTTCGCGCATCACTCGAAAACGAATGCATGGATTTGAATGCAGTTTTCACCGATGTATTGCTAGAGGTCTAAATTAAAATTTAGGAAGAAAAAAAATTAGAGAGTTGCCACCTGTTTGAAAATTGGAGTTTAAGTAAATTGATAAGAAAAAAGGAATATTGCAATATGGGCGTCAAAAGAAAGAGAATGAAGAAGGCTTACAGCCAGAAATATTTTTTTAGAGTTGCCACCTGTTTGAAATTTTACATTTAATTTAATTTATAAGATAAATTGAATATTGCAATATGGGGATCAAACTGAAAGGGTTTAGGAAATTATACTGCCGAAAATATTTTTAGGGAGGGCTGCCACCTGTTTGAAAATTTTTATTGAATTAAATGATAAAATAAATGAAATCTAAATCTACATCTAGATATCTATATCTATACATATAATAAAATTGTAACAGGTCGATGTCTGTACATTATAGATATTAAAGAAAAATTAATGTGTGGGGTCTTTATTAGAGCAGCAGAAGCCAAATCAACCAATTTTAGAATTTTTGTCTGTCTGTCTGTCTGTACGTTTGTTCGCGCATCACTCGAAAACGAATGCATGGATTTCAATGCAGTTTTCACCGATGTATTGCGAGAGGTCTAACTTAAAATATAGGAAGAAAAAAATTAGATAGCTGCGACCTTTTTGAAAATTGGAGTTTAAGTAAATTGATAAGAAAAAATGAATATTGCAATATGGGCGTCAAAAGAAAGAGGCTGAAGAAGGCTTACAGCCAAAACTACTTTTTTAGAGTTGCCACCTGTTTGAAAATGTACATTTAATTTAATTTATAAGATAAATTAAATATTGCAATATGGGGATCAAACTGAAAGGGGTTAGGAAATTATATTGCCGAAAATATTTTTAGGGATGGCTGCCACCTGTTTGAAAAATTTTATTGTATTAAATTGATAAAATAAATGAAATCTATATCTACATCTATACATATAATAAAATTGTAACAGGTCGATGTCTGTACCTTATAGATATTAAAGAAAAATTAATATGGTGGGTTTTTATTTAAGCTACAGAAGCCAAATAAACAATTTTTAGAATTTTTGAATCTCTGTCTGTCTGTATATTTGTACGCACATCAGTCGAAAACATGGAATTGAATGCAGTTTTCACCGTTGTATCGCTAGAGATTTAGCTTCCAATATAGAAGAAGAAATTAGAGAGTTGCCACCTGTGTTTAAAATTTCAGTTTAGGTCAATTGATACGGTAAAGTGAATACTGCAATATGGCTGTCAAAAGAAAGAAATTTACAAAGGCTTACAGCTGAATATGTTTTTGGGGAAGGTTGCCACCTATTTGAAAACTTTAATTTAATTTAATTGATAGCATAAATTAAATATTGCAATATTGGCATCAAACTAAAGAGGCTAGGAAATTTTAATGCTAAAATATTTTTAGGGGATTTGCCATCTGAAAAATTGTATTCATTAAAATTTGTAAAATAAATGAAATATTCTTGAAGCGGGTTTGAAAACTTTAATTCAGTTAAATTTATAATATAAACTAAGTGTTGCCATATGGGAATCAAACGAGAGTATTTGAGAATATGTTAAAGAAAAATTAATAGGGTTTATTAGATCAACAGAAGCCAAATATAAAATTTTGGTATGTTTGTCTGTATGTTTGTAAGCGCATCACGCAAATGCTAATGTATGGAGTTAAATGCAGTTTTCACCGATGTACATATTGCTAGAGCTTTAATTGAAAATATAGAATCAATTTTTTTTTTGTTTTAGTTTATCGTCGATCATTATTCCTAGGTATTTGAACGTATTAACTTTTTCCAGTGTGTCGTAGTTTATATTTAGAGTTAGCAACGGACCGTTCTCAAAATTTCGCCTTGATATAACCACAAACTTTTTTTTTTCTGTGTGGAAGGTTTTTCGCTAAAAAAAATTAAAACTTTTCGTTGTTGCTGCCAAAAAATTAAGAAATCTGAGACGTCACGTTTAACAATTTCATACAGTTCTCTTTACAATGTATTTCACTAAACTACTAAACGGCTGCACCGACTTGGTTCATATTTGGCAACACCTTGAAAATAAATATTCTGACCCAAAAATTTACTCGGTATGTAGCTCGAGATATTCCTAAAATTCTTATACAGACTGAAACGTAAAAAACCAATATATCTCTAAAACCAATTACGCTGGGAAACTGAACTTAGCACTGGTGCATATATTGCAAATGCATTGGAAAAGGAGCGTGGCTCCTTCCTTCCATACAAACTGAACTTCCCATATAGCTTATCTCTGGAACTACTTACGCTAACGTCCTGAAATTCTACACAGCTACATTTTTTATCAATACCGTACTTATGGCGAAAAGTGGTAATTATTGGAAAGACTGCATCGATATACATTTACGTAAACGCACAAGTATCACTCGATTGGGAACCATTTTCTCCTAGATTTCTAAATCCCATTGAAATATTGTAACTTTGTTTTTAGTTTTTAGTAAAAGGTAAAATTTATGTGAAAATTTTGAAGAATTTTTTTAAATTTTGCACAAAGAATGGAGCTTTGATTTTTCGGGTTTCGTTATAGACTACCCTATATCTACATACCTATTTGCATAAAATGATAGCCGTTTTCGTTGTTCGGAATAAACTCAAAAACCACTGAATAGAGTTCCGTCAGATGGTCGGAGGTTATCTGACATACATATATTACATGCTACTAGAAAACTCGCTAGGTGGTGCTGGAGTAGAGTTATTTATAAAAATCGTATTTATTAACCGATTTCGTTCAAATTTTAAATGTGAGCTATGTACCTGTATGATGGAAAATTCTTTTGATAAAAATTTACCCAATTAGTGCCGCAGGAGTTAAGGTTGAAATTCATAACACGTATTCATTTTATGGTAAGCAATGGTTTTACAGAAAATGAACCCAATGGATGGCGCTGCAGCCGAAATGTATAGAAACCCCGTGGTTGGTCTACTTTGGCCCTATGTTTAAGTTATACGAATTTAGTTTTCAGATGTCTAAATGAAGGATGGGGTTAAGTTTGTAAAAGTGGTGAATTAACAAGGAAAGATCACCGTAGGTATATCAATTGCTCCATTTGAAAGATACTTAAGAGATCACACGACTCATTTAGCAATGTACCGGAAAACTTTTCATCCTATATGACAGCGAGGATTCTAGGCCCTCCTATAACAGAAAACTCACTTCTGTGCTCTTGAGTTTCTCTATAAGAACTTTTATTGGCATACGCATCGCACCAATGTTGTAGTTGCAAGATCATACAAAAAGATTACGCATGCTTGGCAGAGATCTCACGAGTGGAAATAAGACCATTGGTAAAGCTCATGACACCAAAAGGGATAGATATTCCATATGGTATCACAGCGTTACTATTATTGGCCTATGTGAGAGGAGGATACTGCACCTTAGTGGTTTCAACTTAAATCAAAAATTTTGACTTTACAGACTAATTTTGTTTTTAAACGCTCTTTTGCATTGGCCAACGAAAAGCTCTTATTAGGCGCCACGAAGTAAGCGGGCATTGGCTAGTATATAATATATCTCAACTAACGTATATTTTGAAAGCCGTTTTTTAGTTTTCGCAAGGCGCGAGAGCGGCTGAACCGATTTTTTGAAACTGCCACCTGCCGCACGTGTCCCAAAGATGGTTTTAGGCTAAAAAAAAATCAATATGTAAAGGGGGCGTGGCACCTCCCATACAAACCGAATTTCTCATGCTACATATCTCTGAAAGTGTGCATGGTAGAGTTCTGGAACTTGGTATGGAGATATACGAAATCAATCGCATACCCTTGGAGAAAAATTTAAGCTATTGTAAAAAGAGGTGTGGCATCTCCCATACAAACCAAATTTTTCATACTACGTATCTCTGGAAATGTTCATGGTAGAGTTCTGGAACTTGGTATGGAGATATAGGAAATCAATCGCATACTCTTGGAGAAAAATTGGAACTATTGGAAAAGGGGGCGTGGCATCTATACATATAATAAAATTGTAACAGGTCGATGTCTGTACATTATAGATATTAAAGAAAAATTAATGTGGAGGGTCTTTTTTAGAGGACCAGAACCCAAATCAACCATTTTCAGAATTTTTGTCTGTCTGTCTGTCTGTCTGTCTGTCTGTCTGTCTGTCTGTATGTTTGTTCGCGCATCACTCGAAAACGAATGCATGGATTTGAATGCAGTTTTCACCGATGTATTGCTAGAGGTCTAAATTAAAATTTAGGAAGAAAAAAAATTAGAGAGTTGCCACCTGTTTGAAAATTGGAGTTTAAGTAAATTGATAAGAAAAAAGGAATATTGCAATATGGGCGTCAAAAGAAAGAGAATGAAGAAGGCTTACAGCCAGAAATATTTTTTTAGAGTTGCCACCTGTTTGAAATTTTACATTTAATTTAATTTATAAGATAAATTGAATATTGCAATATGGGGATCAAACTGAAAGGGTTTAGGAAATTATACTGCCGAAAATATTTTTAGGGAGGGCTGCCACCTGTTTGAAAATTTTTATTGAATTAAATGATAAAATAAATGAAATCTAAATCTACATCTAGATATCTATATCTATACATATAATAAAATTGTAACAGG
>NW_023468635.1:0-5822 GCF_013731165.1 Rhagoletis pomonella | reverse complement strand
GCGATCTAACCCCGTTTAGGTCGGCGAAATCCATCAAACGTTGCTTGATCCTAGGGCTACACCTTCTCCACACCCTTCTGCTCAGGGCTGGCATAGAGTCATACCCAGGGCCAGAAATCTACACCTGCTGCGTATGCCAGAGACGACTGCATACAAACTCCACCTCGGTCAGGTGCAATGCCTGTGACGGGTGGAGTCACGTCCGTAACTGCTCGGGCCTGCGTACGCACCGGCAATGGACCACGTCGTTCGTGGCCCCATGCTGTGCGAACCGGACCGCCTCCACGGCAAACCACCACCCGCCTGGGCAGCACACAATCAACACACCCATACCCCACCACAACACAACAATAGACACACAAACAAACACAATAGCACCCACACACCGCCGCCGCCAACTCCTAGTACCTCCGACAATCTGCTGTGTTTGTCAGTCCAGAATATACCGTAACGTGACATCAGTCAGGTGCAACTCTTGCCTCGGCTGGTACCACTTTAGGGCATGCTCAGGACTTCGCAACACGCGAGATTGGACGAGTGACTATGTGGGCCCCTGCTGTGCTGCCCCGTCGCATTCCTCCCCCGCGACGCCGCCAACCACCACCACAAGGCAGCACCCCCTTTTGCAGCACGTACAGCAGGGGGCCGGCAGGCAACAACCCTCTTTAATACCACAGCACACAAAGGTGCTACAATTTAACTGTAACGGACTCCAGAGCAAGTTCGAGGAATCACGGTCTTTATGGGAAGGCACGGAATATTAATAGCTGCGGTCCAAGAGACGAAGTTGCACGGCAATTCAACCCTGTTGAATTGCGCCGGATACAACTTGCACCGTCGAGATAGCGAGCGAGATAATGGTGGAGGTTTAGCGTTCATCACGCACCACACCATGCAGTATCGTCTCATTGAAGCAGACATCGACCGCAGGGATACCATCCTAGAATGTCAGGGTACTGCTATCCGGTCAGGCGATGTTGAGCTCGAAATATTTAACGTATACATACCCCCTGTCACCAGCTGCCCGGCAGGATTGTGCAACAACTGCCTTGCTCCAGGGCATTTCGTTTCAAAATGCCCGTCGACTTACAAATGCAAATCATGTTCAGCTCGCCATCATTCGTCGCTATGTAGAAAATCTGAAGTGAGTTCAACGACATCGCGCGACGCTAGTGCGATTGTACACACTCATTTGGGTAATTCGTCGTTCGAGCAAGTAATTCTTGCAACCGCAATCGTATTAGTGCGAGATGCTGCAGGCAATTACCAACTTGGTAGAGCATTACTTGATTCGTGCTCACAAGTAAATTTTATAACTGACAGTTTTTCGCAAAGTCTACGCCTGCAAAGGAAGAAGCAACGCGTGGAAATTTTAAGCATCGGCAATTCACCAACAACCATAAGGCATAAGGCTATAGCTACCATCAAATCACGTCATTCAGATTTTGAGTTGGCACTTGAGTTTTGCGTAACGCCACACTTTTCACATCAACCAGTGCCTGACATAGACGTTTCATCCTGGAACTTGCCAGCGAATATAAATCTGGCCGATGAACATTTTCACAAATCGCAGGGAGTTGATTTGCTATTAGGGACTGATTGCTTCTTCAACGTCCTATCCATCGGGCAAATTAAGTTAAAGGAATCACTGCCAATCTTGCAGAAGACTTTGCTGGGGTGGATCGTTGCTAGCAAATACAATTCACCAACAGTTATCGCAGCATCCATTCCACCCTCACTCACGTCGTCGCTAGCTACTTCATGCAGCGTATCGGATACTTCGCTTACCAATGGTCCAGCATCTATCAACGTAGCATCGTGTTTGTTATCTTGTGAGGAAATAATACAGCAGCAATTGGAGCGATTGTGGCAAATCGACAATACGACTATCAATGCATCGACACTCACCGATGAACAGGCTGCTTGTGAAGCATTTTTTGTGAAGACCGTGGATCGTGATGCTACGGGTCGAGTCATAGTGCAATTGCCCTTTAAGAACGATGTCGCTGTTCTGGGTACATCGTATGGTACTGCGCTTAGACGGTTCATTTCGCTCGAACGTCGCCTTCAATCGCAACCGGAAGTTAAGTCACAATATGTAGATTTTATGCAAGAATATGAGGCATTGGGCCACATGACGAAACTTGAAAACGTTGACTTGTCAAGCCCACATTTCTACATCCCTCACCACTGCGTACTTCGGCCCACCAGTACCACAACAAAGCTACGTGTTGTCTTCGACGCGTCGTGTCGCACATCTACCCAAAAATCGCTAAACGACATACTTCAAGTGGGAGCTACCATCCAAAATGATCTTTTCATTTTGCTACTTCGCTTTCGTCTACATCGCTATGCACTGACTGCTGATGTAGTAAAAATGTACAGGCAAGTGCTAGTGCAGCCAGCTCATCGCCGCTTCCAGTCAATTTTGTGGAGGTCTTCACCGATGGAGGAACTGCGCTCTTTCCAACTAAACACCGTTACCTATGGCACGTCTGCTGCACCATTTTTGGCAGTGCGTACGCTCAAGTACTTAGCCGACCAGTACGGAACTCAGTACCCTCTTGGTGCACAAATTATCAACTCTTCTTTCTACGTCGATGATTTGCTCAGTGGTGCGGACTCATTTCGTGAACTCTCGCAAATCAAAAGGGAGGTAACCGAAATTCTTAGCAAGGGTGGCTTTGACTTAGCGAAGTGGCACTCGAATTACCAAAGCCTTACGAACAATGAGGAGGAAAAGTACATGAGTTTCGACAATTCAAACACAACTAGCACACTAGGACTAACATGGAACCAAGCACAAGACATGTTCCAGTTTTCGTTTAAGCCCAAGAAGCCGTTTAATGGTAAGGTAACAAAAAGAACAATTTTATCTCTCGCTTCGTCGTTATTCGACCCGCTCGGTCTTTTGTCTCCACTCACAATCAAGGCCAAAATAATGTTGCAAGAGCTGTGGCTATTAAAATTGAATTGGGATGAATCGGCGCCACAAAACCTACATACGGCATGGCACAATCTCATCACCGATTTTGTTTCGTTGCCATCGATTAGCGTGCCAAGATATTGCGTCACACAACCCAGGGCTTCAGTACAAATACATGGATTTTGCGATTCGTCCAACCGCGCATATGGTTGTTGCTTGTACCTTCGTTCTACGGATCATGCCAATCGCACAACTGTGAGATTGTTGACAGCCAAGTCGCGGGTCGCACCGATAAAAAAAGCGATCGTTGCCGCAGTTGGAACTGTGCGGTGCTCACCTACTCGCAAAGGTATTTCAACAAATACAATCTTCCATGAGCAAGTACTACGGACATACATTTTTTTGGTGCGATTCGTCAATTGTGCTGCATTGGTTACGTTCGCATTCAGCTACACTCTCGACGTTCGTTGGCAACAGGGCAGCGGAAATTCAAGAACTCACCAAAGGCTGTACTTGGAGATACGTACCTACACAAGATAACCCTGCAGATATCGTGACCAGGGGATGCACAGTCCAGGAACTTCACGACTCAATCTGGTACACGGGGCCATCATTTTTGTTGTTGCCAGAGGACCAGTGGCCATGCAAACCAGTGCATAACCAGTTGGATATGGCAGAAGTTGAAAGGGAAAAACGCAAATCTGCATTCTGCATTGTCGCCCATTCAAACATGCTTGATGTCATCGAAAAATTTAGTTCGCACATTTATTCACTTCGAGTGGTATCTTGGATCTTTCGATTTTATTACAAAATCAACACCAAACTCAACAGACCCTTCGAGTCGGCCTCGTTAACTGCACAGGAGCTTCAGCATGCTCTCTGGTGCATCGTGTGTTTAATCCAACGCCATTATTTTAGCGCCGAGATTGATCGTGTCAAGACGAATCGCGAGCCTCGAGGACCTTTGAAGTATTTGAACCCATTTATCTCTTCTACTGAAGGGTTCATGCTATTGAAGGTTGGCGGACGCTTGAAAAATGCTGACCTCGTAGAAGAACAAAAACATCCTGTGTTTCTGCCTTCGAAGAGTCAGTTCGTCGAAAATTATGTTCGTCATTTACATCGCACAAACTACCACGCTGGTCCGAAAACGCTTATTGCTCTCATCCGTCGCCGATTTTGGATAATCAATGCAAGAAATCTCGCTCGCCGCATTGTCAATGGTTGCATCCACTGTGTACGCTACCGTCCACGGCTTCTTGAGCAAATGATGGGTAATTTGCCTGTAGAGCGACTAACTCCGAGCAGACCTTTTTCACGAGTTGCAGTTGATTATTGCGGCCCAATTAATACACACCTTCGGATCAGAGGAAAGGTACCTTACAAGACCTATGTCGCCATTTTTATATGCTTATCAAGCAAAGCCGTACACATCGAAGCTGTTTCGGATCTTTCGACCGAAGCATTCGTCGCTGCTCTAAAGCGTTTCATCGGTCGCAGGGGCTTGCCCAGCGACATCTTTTGCGACAACGCTACAAATTTTGTGGGAGCGAAGTCCAAATTAGCTGCCCTTAAAGACTTCTTATTTGATTCAAAAACGCAAACCGAAATAGTAAGTTTTTGTTCACAAGAATTTGTTAACTTTCGTTTTATACCCCCCAGAGCACCCCACTTCGGCGGCCTATGGGAGGCTGCGGTGAAGGCAGCCAAAGGTCACTTAGAACGAACACTTTCTGGTGCTCGCTTAACGTTTGAGGAGCTGTCAACGGCATTAATTTAAATCGAGGCCATTTTGAATTCTCGGCCCATTGCCCCACTATCCACAGATCCAAGTGACTGCGAAGCGTTGACTCCGGGGCACCTGCTGATTGGGTGTTCGCTAAAGGCACTACCAGAGCACTCAGAATCGTACAAGCAGATCGATCACCTAAACCATTGGCATCGAATCACAGCCGTGAAGCAACACTTTTGGCAGCGCTGGTCACATGACTATTTAAATGAATTGCAGTGTCGCACCAAGTGGACCAAGGGCAAGACAAATATCGCAAGTGGATCGCTCGTTATAATACACGAAGACCACGTTCCGCCACAAAAATGGGTTATGGGCAGGATTTCGAATTGCATTCCAGGAAAGGATGGGCTAATTCGCGTCGTTGACATAAAAACAACAAAAGGAACTATTCGACGCCCTATTCACAAAATCGCACTGTTGCCTGCTTGAAAGTGATACTTTCAAGGAGGGCGGGATGTTGGATCACCGCAGTTATATTTTACAACGCTTTTATCAACTTGCAATGTTGTGTTCCAGAAACTTTCAATGTTGTGGATCCAGAAACTTTCAATGTTGTGTTCCGACACCAAAGCAAAGCTTTGAAAAGCTCCTATAAAAAAGCATAGTGAATAGGGCGAGGTAGATGACATCTAGATGTCGCCCTATGTACTACGTTTGCTACACCGGAAATAGACGACACGCCATTTCTTTAAATAAAATTAGTTTGACTATTGTCAACTAAATCGAATGCTTTGTAAGTGAAGTGACTTGTGGACCACTTGAGGTATAGGTGGACCAGTTGGTAACCACTTTGGGACCAGTTGGTAACTAGTTTGTGGGGCCAGTTGGTCACCAGTCTGGGACCAGTTGGGAACCAGTTTGGGACTAGTCCGAAACTACTTACCTTCGGACCAGTTGGGGACCAGTTGGTCTTTTTAAGCTCCTGTGGCCGTTTTAAGGGTAATTCTTGGGCTCCTGCACTGCCGCTCGGGGTTTCTGCCTTCTACGGTGGTAATTTTGGGCCGGGTTGCCTGTTTTGGCGGATTGTTGTGCTGTGTGCCGCGTATTACGTGTACCGGGTACCACTTTCTCGAGCGAATTGCTCTGGGGAACCTGTTGTGTGAG
>NW_023468634.1:0-5822 GCF_013731165.1 Rhagoletis pomonella | reverse complement strand
GAAATAATCTCTTGTGTACTTTTAATTCCTAACAAGGACTCATAACTGGGGGCTCAACCGAACCTTAAGCCATTTTTCTATGTAAAAGGAATAGAGAAAACTAAATCCACGGGAAGAAAGACTTCCGGCACTACACGTTGAAAAAAGTGCTAAAAGAATCAACGAAAATCAAGTATAGATCCTGAAAAAACGGAATAATACTGATAACATAAACCGAAATCAACGGAAATCAAGTGAAAAAAACACAATCAAGTGTGCAAATAATAAAAAAACTCTGAAAATTTTAAACAAAAAAGTGAAGTGAAAAACCTGGATACCTTACGGAGACTCCGGAGAGGAAAAAAGCAAAAATCCTACGACGACTACAGAAATCTAAATAAATTTACAATGGAGCAACAACTGGCCCAACTAAATGCCCAGTTCACCACACTGATGAACGAGATGCAGCGACAAACAACGGAATTCACGGAGAGAATTGCCGCACTAGAGCAACAAAACGCTCCGGAAGAATTAGTTTTATACGAAGAAGTAAAACTAAATATTACTGACGCCAAGGATATCGACCTGGAGCTATTCAAATCCCTACCAAAATTTGACGGGGACAAAGTACAATACCGATCATGGAGATCACAAGTGTGGGCATTCATGGAAGCTATAAAGATCTTCCAAAATCACCCTAAATATTATAGTGCCCTGGGAATAATGCGGACAAAAATTACAGGACCCGCTGCTAACGTCCTTACGAACCACAACACCAAATTGAATTTTTATTCAATCATTAACAGATTGGATTACACATATGCAGACCAACGCCCACTATATGTGCTTCTTGATGAAATGAAGCGAATCACACAAGATAGAAAATCCCTTGCAGAATTCCACAGTGAGGTTTCAAAGGCACTCAATTTAGCCCTATCAAAAATTGAGATGTCCAATAATGACAAAGGGATGATAGCATACGCTAACCAAGAGGCAGTGAGGACGTTTATTCTTGGGTTAAACTCCAAATATACAAGCGGCACATTGTACAGCCATAACCCAGAGAATTTGGAATCGGCATATGCGATAGCCTGTACCATTCTCCATGACAATGAGAATGCGGAATTCGAGACACGGCCCAGACTAGGAAGTAACAGCAGACAGCATCAACACAGCACAAACCGAAACACCTACTCACAACATAAAGAGGAAAGATATTACAAGCCAAACGTAAGGATGCAGAATCACAACTACCAGGCAAGGAGTTTTAACCAACAACAACCACCACAGCGACAACAACAACCCACACCTACTCCAATGGACATAGACCAATCCAGACAATTTGAAACAGGCAGTACTTTTTTAGGCGAATAAACGGGTTGCCTTGCTTAGAAACAAAATGCGGCCTAACCGGCACACCCGTTACCTTATTAATTGACACAGGCTCCACTAATAATTACATTAATATAAATTGTAATATAGGAAAATCTATTAAATTAAAACCATTTAAAACCAAAACCTTACATGGTTATTCAATTGTAAATTCTAAAAAAGTTATAACGATGTACGGGCATCATTTAACGTTCTATGAAATAAGGGAACTAAACGACTTTGACATGATACTCGGAGAACAGGGATTACGCCAAATGAAGGCAGAAGTTAGGTTATTTGACTATAGCTTGAAGTATCAGAAGAAGAAGATCCTGGCAGTAGAACCAAGGATTAATTATACAATAAATAACGAAAAATTTAAAGACCAGGTGGAAGAGCTAATGAATAGAAATAATAATACAAATGGTAAATTACCTTTTACAACCACAATACAAGCAGCTATCAAGACCGAATCGGAAGACCCTATATGGACAAAACAATACCCATATCCCATGTCCGATCACGACTTTGTCAAGAAAGAAATTGAGAAACTCTTAAACGACGGTATAATACAACCAAGCAAAAGCCCATATAATTCACCTATATGGACTGTACCAAAAAAGGGCACCGATGACCAAGGCAAGCCCAAACGGAGAATGGTTGTTGACTTCCAAAAGATAAATTCTCATACGATTACTGACAGATATCCAATTCCAGATATTAATATGACAATACAAAACCTCGGAAAAGCCAAGATTTTTTTCCACAATAGATTTAGAATCAGGGTTTCACCAGATTTTAATTAAAGAACCTGATCGAGGAAAGACAGCATTCTCTGTCAACGGCGCAAAGTATGAATTTATCAGAATGCCATTCGGGTTAAAGAATGCACCCTCCATATTTCAACGATGCGTTGACGACATCCTTAGAGAGTATATCGGAAAGTTCGCGTATGTTTATATTGATGACGTACTAATTTATTCATCTACACCAGAAGAACATATGGAACACATCCGGATTATAATTAACACACTCCATAATGCTAACATGAAAATTTCTGACGAAAAGTCAAATTTTTTCCAAGATTCAGTTGAATACCTTGGACACATTATAAAACATAATAGAATTACGGTAGACCCAAAAAAAATCGAAACTATAAAGAAATACCCAAAACCAAAAAATTTGAAAGAATTGAGATCTTTCCTAGGACTTGCTAGTTACTACAGGAAGTTTATAAAGGATTTTGCTAAAATCACGAAACCTTTAACGATTAATTTGAGAGGAGAATTAGGAATGGTATCAAAAAATCAAAGTGCTAAAATACCAATACAATTAGATACAGCAGCCGAAGAAGCCTTGGAAAAAATAAAAAACGCTCTACAAGAGCAAGTTGAACTTTTCCAGCCTGATTTCTCTAAACCATTTAGTCTAACAACCGATGCTAGTAATTTCGCTATCGGGGCAGTTCTGTCACAAAATCGTCACCCGATCGCATTC
The DNA here is from genome assembly GCF_013731165.1 of Rhagoletis pomonella. Taxonomy (NCBI): domain Eukaryota; kingdom Metazoa; phylum Arthropoda; class Insecta; order Diptera; family Tephritidae; genus Rhagoletis; species Rhagoletis pomonella. The sequence goes on along the minus strand of NW_023468634.1, from coordinate 2,975 downwards.
ATTTCACGCACTCTAAGTGAAACAGAACAAAACTATAGTACCAATGAAAAAGAACTACTAGCAATCGTTTGGTCCTTGCAAAAACTTAGAAATTATTTGTATGGTGTGGCAAACTTGACAATTTACACGGACCACCAATCGCTAATATTTTCAATTTCCGAAAAAAATCCGAATGCGAAATTAAAGCGTTGGAAAAACCTAATTGAAGAATACGGTGCCAAACTTGTATATAAACCTGGACACCAGAATGTCGTTGTAGATGCGCTTTCGCGACAACAAATAAATACTTCAACGAATTGTTCCGACCATTCGCAACAAAGTTCCCCTGTAGAAATTATGAAGAAAGTTAAACAACCACTTAACGCTTTCAGAAATCAAATAATTGTGTTACAAGATAATGAAAGGAATGAAGTCCTCAGTCAAACAATATTTCCTGGTCGGTTTAGACATACAATATTTTATAGAGAAACCCCGGACTTACTATCTAAACTTAAAGATGTAGTTAATCCAAAAGTTACTAATGCGATAAAGATAGATGAGGAAATACTGTTTCACCTAAAACAAGAAATTAGCTCCGCCTTCCCAAATTATAATCTAGTGCTAGCCCAAAATAAGTTAAACGACGTAACTTCTCCAAACGAACAAAGAGAAATTGTCACACAAACACATAAACGTGCACATAGGAACTACAAAATAACACGCAAGAAATATTGTTGATTCATTACTGGCCCAATATTAAAGAAATGTGCCGTAAACTAGTCATAGGCTGTGAAATATGTCTACAGCACAAATACGAAAGGCAACCAAATAAACAACCTATTGGAAAAACTCCAATACCAACAAAAGTAGGAGAGTACATACAGATGGATATTTTCCATATTAATAATAAACAATACCTTAGTTCTACAGATAGATATTCCAAATACTGCTTCTTACGAAAATTGGACACAAAGACAAACTGCCACGAATACATAGAAGAAGTACTCACACAAGTCTACCCAAATGCCAAGTACCTCATGACTGATAACGAAAGTATATTTAAGAGCAACATAACGAAATTCTTGTACAGCCGGCTACAAATAACACACTCAGTTACGCCTGTACATCATTCAACATCAAACGCTCAAGTTGAACGGATACATAGCACTCTAATTGAACTTTGCCAAAGTTTAGCTGCAGAAAATAATACTGCTCCCGGTGACGAATTATTCAACGCAGTTCGCCAATACAATAGGACGATACACTCCACAACAGGATATAAACCCGAAGAGGTTTTTTACAACCGAGACAAATATCCTAATATCAAGGACATACTTGTGGATAAACAAGAGAGACTACTCAGGCACCATAATAAAAAAAGGAAAACCATTATATACAAACCAGGTGATATAATTTATAGTCGAACAGATCGGCGTAATAAACTTGCAACTAAGTACAATAAACATAAAGTAAAAGAAGATCGTGGGGACACAATCCTAACAGCGAGGGGGAAAATCATACACAAGGATAGTATAAGGAAAACTAGCACACCATGCAACGAATAGGCTTCTTAATTTTAGTAATAGTTACTCACGGATTTTGCGATAAAATAACAGATTTGGCTGGTAAAAAATATGTTCTTACTGAACTAGATACTGTGTATACCTATGAGAGTTCATCATTTCTTTACCACGTGTCGAATTTATCCATAATATTAGAACCATATGAACGAATTGTGCGAAGCAAATATGAATCAACTCAAATCGATGAAAAAGATATAATAATTGATAAAATAGAAACTTTGAAATCACAATTAATACCATCCGAGTATCGTGCCAAACGTGGCCTCAATTTTTTAGGTTCCGCATTAAAATTTATAACAGGAATACCAGATCACGATGATCTTGTCGAAATTAAAACAGGAGTGAACCAGCTTATAGAAAATAATAACCAGCAAAGGAAAATAAATTCCCGCTTTGAAAAAATTTTAGCAAAATTAAATACAGAATCAATTTTTGATCAGTCAATACTTACAGAAGTATATAACGAACTAGTAACTATAACAAATACCATTAACTTCGCAAAAACAGGAAATTTCTATTCTGGCACACTTAATTTTAGAGACGTACAGCAGGTAATAAAAAACGAAATATATGACATTCCAATAATAAATGTACTAGAATATTCCGATATACACATATGTACCTTTAATAAAACTATTATTACAATCTATAAATATCCCATAATAACAAATAAATGTAAAATGTACAATTTAACCCCATTAGCCTTTAAATACGGAAAATATCAACTTCATAATAGAATTGCCTTGTGTAATAATAATTTCACCAATTTATCAAAATGCAAAAATTATGTAGGAATACATATTTGTAAAAAAGAACCAAGGGATAATTGTACTATTCCGTTGTTATTAAAACAAAAAGCCCATTGTAATATTATCCAAGAAAATAACTCTCCCTTACAAATATTAGATAATGGTAATATTCTTATCGACAACGAACACACATGGAACGGAATTAGGGTAAATGGCCCACATTTAATCCAATTCAATTCCAATACAACTATTGATAATAAAACTTATATTAACCATAAGCAAGAAATAAAAAATGTAATACATGCTTATCAGAATGAAAGGGTTAATGTACTAAGAATTTTAAACTCTGAATCCGATTATAAATTTACTAATATACAAGAAATGTATAAATTATTTTTACCAATTGAAGAACATCCTTGGAAATTTACCTTATATTTAATCATGATCATATTTATATTAGCTTTAGTCACTTACTTAATTATAAAATTATATACATGCCGACAAATACAATTAAACACCAGGCGCCAAAGAGAGTTCGAATTAGCTTATCTAACCGAGTTACAACGATTGCAAACCCTAAGCCGTTGAAATGAGGACATTCCATTTTCAACACAGGGGAGAGTTAACGACGCTAACCTAAACACTAGATACATACACATATACA
>NW_023468633.1:0-5823 GCF_013731165.1 Rhagoletis pomonella | reverse complement strand
ATATGAAAAGCGGCCGTAATTTAGTCCGATTTCAATAATTTTCAACGGTTTGCTTATATGTGGCAAGTACAATAACCATACCGAGTTTGGTACAAATTGGTAGAACGGTTACCGATATACATATATGTGATCATAAGTGGGCGGTGCCACGCCCATTTTACAAAATTTTACTATAAGCGTATTTCTTGGTAAAGAATTGTTGCAAACATCAATTTTGAATAAATTAGCTTCAATATTTACTGATTTATCGAAGATTTTGTATTTCTCTAAATTACCGTTATATGGGATGCAGCGGTTAATTGTTGCAGCGGTTACCAAGATATACACATGTAACCATAAGTGGGCGGGGCTACGCCCATTTACCAAAAATTTATAATATTCTTATTTTTCATCTAAAAATTATTGAAAATATCAATTTTGAGTGAATTATCTTCAGTAGTTACTAAAATATCGCAGTTTTCGTATTTCTGGAAATTACCGTCATATGGAAAGTGGGAAAGTGGTTACAGTCCGATTTCGCCCATTTTCAATACCAACCTACCTTGGATTAAGGGAAACTTACTGTAGAGTTTTAAAAAGATATTTATTGTTGTTAACAATACGAGAAAAGTTTGAATAATAAAAATTTTCTATTTGATTGACGAACCACAAAAATCACATAAATCTAAAATTTCCAAAATTACAAAGTTGAAATGAACACAGTACAATAAAAGGTAATAACACAAATACAGACCCTACAATACTCCCCCTTCTAGAGAATTAATGTTATATAAATTAAAAGTAACTCGTTTCTTATTTGATGTTGTGTTATTCATTGTATTAGTGTTTGTTTCTGGTATTAGTCCTGTTTCAATGATTGCTGGTTTTAGTCTGTCTATCGGAATTGTTTTAACCTCATTATCTACTTCAAGTTTGAAATATTTTTTGTTTTTTTCAACAATCTTATAAGGTCCTTCGTATGGTTGTTGCAATGATCTTTTATTAATAACACGCATAAAAACAAATTTACAAGTCTCCAAATCCTTTGGTATATATACACCATTATCAGAATTTTGATTATGCCTTAAATTTGATTTAACATTTTTAAAATGTTCCCGTAAATTACCTAAAACTTCAATTGGGGAAAATTTTTCTTCAGATGGAACAACAAGTTCACCAGGTAGGCGTAAATTTTGCCCAAAAACCATCTCAGATGATGTGGCTGAAATACTTTCTTTATACATCGATCGTAAACCAAGAAGTATTATCGGCAGCTCATCATACCAATTGTTGATTCCATTTCTAGCCATTATCGTAGCTTTTAACTGCCTGTGAAACCGTTCTACCATACCATTCCCTTGAGGATGATATGCAGAAGTTGTAACGTGATGACTACCAAGCAATTTTGTTAGTTCCGAAACCAATTTTGACATAAACTGAGTACCCTGATCTGTAGTGATTTTTAACGGTACCCCAAAACGTGAAACATATTCTCTAAAAAATTTATTTGCAACCACTGCCGCTGAAATGTCCTTTAATGCATATGCCTCGGGCCAACGCGTGAACCTGTCAACTATTGTAAAAATGTAACGATGTCCTTTCGATACAGGAAGAGGTCCAACAATATCTAAATGAATATGATCAAATCTACTTTTGGGAATCGGAATTTTAATTACTGGAGATTTTGTGTGACGATTAACCTTCGATTTTTGACAATTTATACATTCTTTTGACCAAATATTAATTTCTTTGTGCATTTTTGGCCAATAGTACTTTTTAATAATTAGACGACGTGTAGCTTTTGTACCAGGAAGTGTAATGCCATGTAGCATATTAAACACTGTCTTGCGTAAACAATTTGGAACAAATGGCCTAGGATTCTCACCTGTCATTTCACACCAAATATTAAAATTTAAAAGTGGAATTTGAATTAATTTAAGGTTATGTGATGTGTCTCCAGATTTCAATGTGTTTAGTTCCTCGTCCTGTTCTTGTTCATTTTGTAAAACTTTGAAATTCAGTTCTGTACCCTTAATTGCATCAACTTCGAAAGCTGGAGATAATGTGTCAGCTATAATGTTCTCCTGTCCTTTAATATATCGTATGTCATTAGTAAATTGTGCAATGAATTCCATATGTCTAGTTTGTCTCGGACTACGTTCGGTTTTTGAACTCAAAGCATATATCAAAGGCTTGTGATCCGCAAAAACTGTAAATTGTCGTCCTTCTAAAAGATAGCGAAAATGTTTAATGTTCAAATAAATAGCTAGCAACTCCCTGTCAAATGCACTGTACTTAACCTCGGATGGAGAAAGTTTCTTAGAAAAGAAAGCTAGTGGCTCTGTTTTGTTATCAAACGTTTGATGTATGACACCACCAATTGCCGTATTAGATGCATCCACATTTAAAGAGAGTTTGGCATCTTTGTTAAAATGATTTAACAATATCGTAGACGCAAACTTTTCTTTAATACATTCAAAGGCTTTATTAGTTGTGTCATCCCAAATTAAGGACTTGTCACGTTTCTTAGTTGTTCGATTAATTAAATCGTAGATAACTGCCGTAAACTCAGCTAATTTTGGTACATATCGATGGTAATAATTAACCATGCCTATAAATTTCTGCACCTGTTTAATAGATTTAGGACGTTCAAAACTACGAATAGCTATCACTTTTTCATCAGAGGGTCTAATTCCTGCCCCAGAAATATTATGTCCTAAAAAGTCAACACTTGTTACACCGAAAATACATTTACTTGGTTTGATATTTAACCCGTACTCTGTTAGGCGTTGGAAAAGTATACGGAGATCTTTAAAATGCTGTTCTTCATTTTCACTTGCAACCAATAGATCATCAATATATGTAAAAACAAAATTTAAACCACTAACTACTTCATTAATAAATCTTTGAAAAGTTTGCGCTGAATTTCTTAGTCCGAAAGGCATTCGTATAAATTCAAACATACCGAAAGGTGTCGTTATTGCAGTTTTGTAGATATCCTCTTCTGCCATTGGAATTTGGTGGTAGGCCCTTACCAAATCTAATTTCGAAAATATATTCTTATTTCTGAGATTCATGTTAAAATCTTGAATATGAGGTAAAGGATAACGGTCCGGTACAGTCACAACATTAAGTCTCCGAAAATCACCACAAGGACGCCAGTCATTCAGTTCTTTTTTAGGTACAAGATGCAGTGGAGATGCTACACAAGAATTTGAAGGTCTACAAATCCCTGTCCTCACTAAAAAATCGAATTCAGTTTTGGCTACTTTAAATTTAATCGGATCCAAGCGCCTTGGCTTAGAGAATGGCAGATTTCCTTCAGTAAAAAGTCTGTGAACCGTAGAATGTTAACCGGTTTCGAATAATCTGGTTCAGCGATCAAAGAAGGAAACTCCTTCAACAATCTTGTATATTTGTTCTCTACTACGAAAATTTTTGGAAGCGAAATGTTACAAACACATGAAACTGTGTTAACCGAAAGACTTGTTACTGGATCAACTAAACGTTTGCATTTCATGTCAATTAAGAGACCGTATTTGCAAAGAAAATCTGCACCAATAATAGGTTTCGCAATATCAGCTATGAGAAACGTAAATGGGAATTCGCGTCTTAAACCTAAATTTGTATTTAAAATCTTTTTACCATACGTTGAAATCGTTGAACCATTGGCTGCAGTAAGTATTATATCTGAAGAACGTTTTGTATGAGGGAATTTTTTTACCGGAAGTATAGAAATTTCTGCTCCACTATCAATCAAAAAATTTAGTTTGTTTGTTTTATCAAAAATAAATAGGCGACGTGTGGTAATATCTAAATTTCCATTGTTTGCCGCCACAACAACGGATGACTCTAGTTTAACGAATTTTTGTTTTTAGAAAAAGCACAAGGCTGTTGACATTTCTGAGCCTTATCACCAAATTTGTAATGGTATCTACATAACCAATTTTGACTATCACGAGATTTTGATCTACCTCTATATGGACTTCTAAAACAATTCCTATTATATGATCTATATCTAGAATTTTGATTAATTGGTTGCTTAATAGAATTTAATTCAAAGGAAAGTTTTTGAAAATTTTCGCACATAAGATTCGTCGTTTTAACTAAATTATCAATAATTGTGTCTTGTGATTTAGAATTTTGAAAACTATTCATAGCTGATATTTCGGTTTTATTAATCACTTCCCAAATATTATCAGCTAGTTTCACCAATTCATTTATATCATTGGTACTTGAACTAGCTAATATCACACTAAGATTTTTTGGCAATTTTCTCAGCCAAAGTTTCTTTAAAATATCCTGACTAAAATTGGAACCTGCAAGCAACATGAGCGACCGATAAAATTCAGAGGGTTTACGATCACCCATCTCTGAATCTGACAAAATTTTATCTAATTTCTTATTTTCGCTTAAAGAATGTCTTTCAATTAAGACTTTCTTTAATTCTGAAAACTTGTTGTTATGCGGAGGATTTTGAATGAAATCTAATATTGTAACTATTACTTCTTGCGGAAGCGCTGTGATTGTGTGTTCATATTTTGTAGTATCTTGTGTAATGTTTTTCATGTTAAATTGCATTTCTGTATGTACAAACCAAGCTTCTGGACAGCTTGTCCAAAATTCTGGAAGCTTGACTGAGGTTGCATACACCTCATTAGTATTTTGACTAGCATAAGGATTTGCCAACTCCTCTTGAAAAGAGTTGTTTTGCAAATCTATAAGCGAGTCATTTAAATTATTAGTCCGTGTAAATGTGTGTGTATCATGTGGGGGTGAACAAAACATTATGATAACATAAAATAATCTCTATAAGGAGTGTTTACAATTTATCCGAAACAAATTAAAAAGAAGATATGATATTAAAAATATATTTGTCAAAAATATTACATACAAAGATACAGCTCACCACTGTGCTCTGAAACTGCTGATATTGACTGCACAGTCGACTTGATTGTTACTGCTGCACCAGTTGTGTTGTCGTTGTTCTTACCACTGTTTATATCCTGGGTTGATAGTTGCGACTTTTTTACTGTTGTTGTTGCTACGGCTTGTTGCCGTTGTTGTTGTGGCCAGTGATAGAAGCCTTGTCGTTGTTATAGTTGATATTGATGATGCTTCTGGTGCTGATTGTTATCGCTGTTATTATCAGCGGCGTTGTCGACTTTGTCTAAAGTTGCTGTTCCTCGTTTTTTGAGAGTTTTTGTGCTGCTGCTGCTGTTGCTACCGTTGCCACCACTAGCACTGAAACTGGCATGTGGTGCTGCTGATGCTTACGTGGATTCTCCTGCTGCTACTGATGCTACCTCTGTAGGTCTTTTGGACACCGATACAAATTATAATGAACTACTGTAACTTTTTTGGATGTGACACGACCAACATAATGGGCGTCTTCAGTGGTAAGTGTCTTTGAGCGAGTTCGTTGTGCAAGCTGTTACTGCTATCGATCCCAATTCGAGACCTGATACAGTTGATGAGGTCGATAATAAGTTAGAATGATAACAGCGCCTCTTAAGTTGTTAACTTAAATTGTTATTTCACAGGCACAATTGTTGTTCGCAAATATCTCCGTAAACTATAATGGCTCAAGCCTCAACTTCTCCTGGCAGGATCGCCAAATGTAGAGTTTTAAAAAGATATTTATTGTTGTTAACAATACGAAAAAAGTTTGAATAATAAAAATTTTCTATTTGATTGACGTACCACAAAAATCACATAAATCTAAAATTTCCAAAATTACAAAGTTGAAATGAACACAGTACAATAAAAGGTAATAACACAAATACAGACCAAGTTTCGTTGAGATATCTCAATTTTTGCTCGAGTTATCGTGTACACGGACAG
>NW_023468632.1:0-5823 GCF_013731165.1 Rhagoletis pomonella | reverse complement strand
TAAGCTATATACCATATGAAAGCTAAGGTTTTGGGCTAGACTTGTGGAAACCTAGAATAAAATCGACTGACCAGTTTTTGAGAAAATGCCCCAAATTTTTATTTTTAGCAGCCCAATTTTAAGTTTTCGAGCGATAACGTTATGACATTTTTATATGTTATAAACACAAAAGATAGCGTTAGATAGCTTGTTTGAAGGCCCTTCTACTGATATCCACATAAATGACATGGACTGAGTAGTGCGGCCTCAGTGGTAGTTTAAAAAATTGCCTTTTTTCGAATTTCAGGCAGCAGCCACGCCCACAAAGGCATACGAATCAAAACATCCTGGAACAAAACATTCTTAGTTTTTTTTGTACTTTAATTCCTGAAAGTTTGAAAAAAATTAAATGAAGGTACGTACCAGTGTACGAAAATAAACTATATTGTACGTTACTATTTCGTTTCGTTTATTACTTCAACAGTTCGGTACAATACGAAAACAAAACGGCTGAGTTCACTTTGGCGATAGTACACTACAGTAGTTTAGTAGTTACAGACGAAACAACAAACGAAATGAATCGTGCAGAGAAAAATATATGTATGTATGTACATATATGCAATAACTAAATACAAAACGAATGGCTGCAATGAATAAAAAAAATAAAAATGTTTTTTAATTGAATTGGCCATGAAAATTTACAAAAAAAAATATTTTTCACGTAATTGAAACGTTTGCATATGTACATATAAAACGTACCCTATGGCATGATTCAATTATTAAAGATTTTGTAAGTACCTTTTTTCTAAAATTTGACTCTCCCACCCACAGGGACAGTTTTTGGTAGCAGGAGAAAAGGGAAAGAATTCGATCAGACTTCCTAAAATGGTATCTAAATTCCACAAAAAGGTGTGGATAATAGCGAATGGTGGTATTTTAAAACAAAAATTTTATAATTTAAACAAGCTTATTTACATCGAATATCTCCCTGATCGTTATTAAAAATAAATATTTCTAAGTATATGTATGCCAAACTTTCGTACGTCCGACGGCGCATAGCACGAGAATGAGTGGTCCACTTTGAGATTTTTGTTGTATTTGTTTTCCAGATGATGGATATGAAGAAGCTATTTGTTTGCGGAAAACTTATGGAATATTTATTAAAAAAAAAAAAAGACAAATAAAAACATTTGGAGCTTACGTTTATTTCGCTGCTATGGCTGGGTTGCTTCGAATATGGTAATCCGAGTTCTTTGATGTTGCACTTTTAGTGTGCTGGGGAAATTATGCCACCGTCAAAATATTAAACATTGGCTTACACAGTCACGATTGGCAATTTGTGCTGGGTGAACTCAGGAAGAATAAAAATAACACACAGCTACTGAACGAAATTCTAAGTGGAAAACTCGGAAAAATCCGGAAGAACGCAAAAAATTTGAATTTTTTCGACGAAAGCTTGGAAAATTTCGGATAATTGTGAATTTCATTGGGAGCTTGAATCAATTGGGAACAATTTTCTCCTATGTTTCATAACCGATTCGAATGGGTGCTGCTTTTTTGGAAACGTGTTTAGAAGAAGGAGTGCACAAAGTTTTAATTTTTCCGATAGTTGGCGCTATGATTAAAAAAATGCAGTTGGTTCGTTGGTAGCCTTTTGCCTAGATTAGCATATAGGATTCATTTTTTCCGTTAAGTGAGTCAACAGTCTTGATCCGATTTGCTTGAAATTTAGCACGTAGGTAGCTTATTCGCTGGGTTAACATATATGATATTTTTTCTGATAGCTGGACCAGAACCGATCAATTCAAAAAAATCTTCAATCGAATCGAGTCATTGTTTTCCAGTTCGAAAGGTGTTTGAAGGCGCCGCAAACATGCGGGTATTGCCTATTTGACAACACTTATTATACAGGCCAACAAAAATGGAAAAAAATTTGATGCAGCAAATGTTAACGCTTTTTGACAGATTTTTTTGCGCTGATTACGAATCCGTAAGCAAAAAGTTACCATCAGCTCCAGATTTTAAGAAAAAACGAGGTCAAATTGTCAAAAAATCGAGTTTTTTGCAATATTTGAGAAGCTCTAGCAAAGAAACAAAGGGTGGTAGAACCTTCCACTTAGGCTTTGATTAAAGCAAGTTCCCGCACCTTTGCTTGATGGTCACTTAGCGCTGGTTTCTCCAACTCAACTTAACTTAGCTTAGCCACTTTTGGACTTAAGTCAAAAGTTAGCCTACGTTTTACACAGCTTATTCTTGACTGAGTCGAGAAAATTGGCTTAACTAAGTTAAGTTGAGTTGGAGAAACCAGCCCTTATAGTCATTTGTTGAACAGGAATAACTGATTTCGGGAAGTTTGAGTTCCTACCGCAATTAAGCAAAAGGTGATAGAACCTTCCACTTAGGCTTAAATTAAAGCTAGAACTACAGACTACCATCCCTGAAAGTACTATTCCTGCACCTTGCCCTAATGGTCACCTATACGCATTTACTCTTTATCGTCAAAAATGGTGTAAAATCAGTGTTAGCTGTTAAATAAGTGACTAAAGGTAACCTTAGGGTCAAGGTGCAAGAATGGTGTTTTCAGGGATTCGTTTCATTGCTAGAGCTTCTCAAATATTGCAAAAAAAGCGATTTTTTTACACTTTCATCACATTTTTCTCAAAATCTGGAGCTGATGGAAACTTTATACTTACGGATTCTTAATCAGCAAAAAAAAGCCTATCAAAACCAGCTTCAACATTTGCCGCGTCAAAATCGGTGTTGCCCTGTGTTACCTACACTAATTATATAAAGAGAAGCTCCTTCTTTTTATAAGAAGTGATCTCGCGAACGGCTGTACTGATTTTTTGAAATTTTGAACACCTACTGCAGACTTTGGATATGTTAAGGGAGCGTGGCATCACCCATGCATATCGAATTTTTCATACCGTATATCTCTGAAAGTATTTGTGGTAATGTCCTGGAAATTGGTATAGAGAATTTGGGGCTACTGGAAAAGGGAAGTGGCGCTTTCCAAACATATTGAAACTTTTACCTATCTGTAAATATATACACCCAGAATACAGTGTGTTTTTTTTCGTAATAAATTTTTTTGTACCAAATTTTGAGTATGCAGTTTTGTAGTTCAATTTCAGTATCATAAAGTGCAAGTTTTTAATGGCTATAAGATACCGTTGATTTTTGAACATTTTTTTCGCTGATGATGTTGCGCATTTTCTCCGTATAACGAATGCGTGAGAGTTTTTTTGTATGGGAAAAAATGCCGAAGAGTGTCAGTATATAAAAGACTTATTCTGGTGGCTTAACTCCTCCTAAACGACCGAAACGATTTTAATGATAATTTTTAGTGGCGCTGGAACCGAGTTATTGCTAAAAATCGTCGACTCGGAGGCACCAGGGATCAAAGTTAAATTACTCCCGTTAAATCAACCATCAGAACTATTGCAGTCCTTGCTTTACGGTGACTAAACAGAATGTGGACCAATGATACTCACCAGTTTGTAAATTGCCACCAACTATACTATACAGATTCAAGGACGATTCACTATCGAACCGCAAGGACTTCTTCCCGGTGTAACGCTTTCGTCAGGTTATTTAAGACGGCAATGGGGATATGCCTTCTGTCGGCCACAAAACCAAACATGAACGTGAGTTGCTGGCGAAAACGTTGGACCAAATATTTCAATAAAAAAATTAATTTTGGGCGGGACGAAGTTCGCCGGGTCTGCTAGTTGCGTATATTTAAGGACCATGCAGTTCGATTGTTTTTATTTTTCGGTTAAATAGTTAATTATGTCCTATACAAGGGTCCAAAAAAAGTAAAAGAAAACAAATGTTTTTCCCTGTTTGTATCTCATTGAAACGTACGACTGTCACATATGTGACGTATGGAAATACCCATATGTACGTGACAGACCTTATGTATTTACTCTCGCTATATTGCAGTCTATCTCTCTTGTCAGAATTTTTTTAAGTTTTTATAATGATTTGTTAAGTTTTTTTCATGAAACGATTCTAACTTGAATTAAAAATAAAAATTATAAAAAGTAATACTCATTCCCTAAAAAAATTCATGAATATGAAAGACGTAAGCTGTAGATACAGTGGCGAAAATATAAATAGGGAAGAGACATTTTAGCACTATTTGCCTATTCCCCTTTCGATTATTTAATATTTATTATATTTTTATGAAAGTGTAGCTCGTTATATAACAAAGACCATGTAAGCCAAACTTTTATACGTGTACAAAAATTAACTAAGTTCCACAAAGTTTCATCAAAGTTTTGAGCTTTTTAATTAGATTTCTTAGCAACATTCCGAGTATGCAGTTTTGTAGCCCATTCAATTCAAAGTGCAAACTTTAAGTAGGTAGGACTTGCCTTTGATTTTTGGTAAATTATTATTTTTTTTTTAAGTTGTTACTCCAAAACTGCTTACTCAAAACAATTCTAAGAAATCAGATTAAAATGTTTAAAATTGTGATCAACATTTGTTAAAATACGCCGAATTTTTAGAAATGTTCTACATAGTTTGAAATTTGGATTTACATGGTTTTTTTTAATAGTAAGTTATATTTTCATAAAAAAATAATAAACATTTTTTAAACAAAGTGCATACATCTAGATAGCCAACCGTTCAGCTATGGAAAAACTAAAAATGCAGATCGATAGTATTTTTTACGATGATTTCAATTATACAAATATTATTTGGTGCAATTGAAAAGTAAGGTAGATATAAGAGGCTGAAATAAAATGTTTTGATATTTTAAAATATTAATATTTTCTAAACTACCTAACCGATTAAAGACGTAATGATGTCAAAGAATTCAGTGATAATAAAAAATATAAATGTACACATAAGTACATAAATGTACACATAATTAAACAAGGAGAGTTAACGGAATTTTTTGGAAAGTGTACGGTTTCCGCTGGAAGTGGAAAGAAATTCTGTGCAAAAAATATCATATCACTCTTACGCTTTCGCCCCTATTTTGGCAATACAGAAAGGAGAATTATACTTTGTAAGGTTATGAGCCCTGTGCGCGGCCGAAGGCCGCCTACGCAGAAAGAAGTTCTGCGAAAAAGAAACTATGATATCACCTCACACAACACCTGGCACTTGCTACCAAATGCATTTTTATTTTTTTATCATCATTGAATTCTGAAGACTCAAAAGCAAAGCATAATAAAATAAGTATATCAAATTAAAGGTAAGAACTTGCACTTTCTAAATGATATACATTTCTTTAACATTATCTATGTTTTTTTTTTCAAAAAAAGTTATTTTATGAAAATATTAAGAATTTTTTTTTGTTTTTTAATATTTTTGGCTTGAATATATCGTCGCACCCAACGAAGAATAGAACTTCTCAAATTACCGTGGAAGAATAGTACGTTTCACTATTCGCGTCGAAGACTAGCACATTTTACTATTCGCGTGGAAGACTAGCATATTGCAGATTTTTGCGTGGAAGAGTAAGCTGTATTTATAGTATATATAGTATATATATGTATATATAGCATTTTCAGTTTAAATGAAACCCTTTTCAAATTAAACGAAACCTTTTTCAAATTAAATGAAACCTTTTTCATGTTAAGGGAAACCGTTTTCAAATTAAATGAAACCTTTTTTATGTTAAGCGAAACCTTTTTCAAATTAAAGTCCCTATTACGGTTTACAACTCCACTCAGTTGAATTGAAATTGAAACAACTCAACTTTAAAACAACTTAACTCTTTTTTGGCATTACGAATTACAACTCACTTAAGTTGAAGTTGTATTGATGTTGCCAACCTAAAAAAGTGACGATTTGACAGATAATTAAACAGCTGATGATTTTGTGGCG
>NW_023468631.1:0-5824 GCF_013731165.1 Rhagoletis pomonella | reverse complement strand
GTAGTCTATTTGTGGTATATTGGATTACTTACAAAAGTGTTCCTCTGTCAACTCGTGTCTCTGCACCAGCTTACTGTTACCTGATCACTGCTCGTCTTTTACCGAAATGTGATTGAAGTTGAGCATTTAAAACAGGGTTGCCAGTGAAAAACTTTCATTTCTACCAAGAGCGGGTGCAAAAACCTACCAAAATGGCTTCTTTCCACCCATTAAATGCATTTACTTTTTCTGGTTTTTATACTTAAAATAAGATATCCAGTAAACGAAAAGATCAGAATAATAGCTATTATATACATATAGCACACACCAAAAAGTGGTGTGTGCTTATAACCATACACTTACCGTTTCCGTTCCTACCGGTCCGTTTGACTTCTAAACCCTCAAAGTTTCGAGTAAATGGCGAAAAACCGATAACGTGGCAAAAAAATTGCAGTTTACAGTTTTAATAAAGCCTTCGGAGTAAATGACGTGAAAAATCGTAGCGGAAAATCAAATTCCGTCATAGATTTTTTTATAGCTCATTTGCATACATACATAAATATGTATATTATGAAGTATGTACATAGACATATTGCTACCTAAAGGTTAAAAGGTGCCAAGTCCACTTTTTTTCAGTTTAGTTTTTTATGCAGAGTGACAGATAATGCAAAACTACATAGATTTTTCATCTCTCCTGAACAATTTAAAAAAAAATGCACTTGGCCCTTTTTCGCCTTTAGGTAACGATATATACATTAAGAAGGTATAATAAACCTTACGGTTAGGCTTACCAAATGTCCGGGTCTAGGAGCCTCCGGACTTGGAACAAAATCTGCGCGCTGCGTGTTTGACATTAATTTCTTCGAGTTGCAGTTAAAAACTTCTAAATTCTCTGATTTACTGGAAATATGACTAACACTGAGTGGCTTTCTTTTTTGAATCGCTCTTCTATTGCCATTTAAAATATTTTAACAGCTTTGTCATTGTTGAAACTATTATCGATTCGCTACTGCATTTCAAAGAAAAATACCCCATTTATAAACCTTCTTTTACATGCATCAATTTAATCACTTAATATTTAGATACGCAGTGGATAAGACTTTTTATACGAATACAGAGTTCAGAGAATTGCCCAAGGTAATTGGCAAAAATCTGTCTATACCAGTAAGCAACAAGGTTTTTAAATGAATGAGGATAAATTTGATATTGTCAAAATTCGGCAAGCCTACTTACAGTGCTGACAAAGTGACACATTACAACAAGCCAGAGATGTTTTCTGTTTTATGAGCAAAGAAGCCTACCAAAATTTGAAGCGTCCTACCATCCTACCAACGAGAAAAAAACCTACCAATTTTGGTAGGAAAAGCCAAAAACGGCAACCCTGATTTAAAGGACATTTGCATGTCTGGGTGTTGCTGAACATGTAGAGATGTTTGTTGTAATAAAAGCGTCTTAAAGAAAAAAAATATATCAACAATGCCATTTTTTAAATTTTGGAGTAGCTTTGTGCCCCTCTGATGTAATGCGAAGATGGAGTATATGCCCAGCAAACACAGTTTCAAACGTTTGAGAAAAATGTATTTCTCAATTTGATATCAACTGTTTTTCTCAAATGATTCTCAAATTGAAAACGAGGTTTAAATTTTACATTTGAAATTCATTTGAGGTTGATTTGAAGAAAGATGTCAAGTATCAAACGTTATAAAAATGCGCAGTTAAATCAAAAATTGTAGGAATAAAATTAAGATCAATTGAAAAAAAAAACAATGAATAGAAAAAATTTCAAAGATAAAGCCCACAAATAGTGGATTTGATGTTTGCGCGGATTGAAAAAGCTGCAGCCCTTCAAGACGAATTTATTATAAATTACTTTATCTTAATTGTTTCTTTTTTATGTACAGTACCAGGTTGACCGAGCTCTGCCCGGAGTGCATATACTTTTTAAAGTTTTGAAGATTTGGATAGCTTTAAAAAAATATTTTAGAAATAAACAAAAAAAATAGGATTTCCATATCTATTAAGTAAATACCTTAAGCTGAGATCCCACGATTGCCGCAAATGGACCAATCTGGAACAATTTTTATTGTGCTGTATTGGAGCACAATAAAAAAATTGTCCCAATGAAATTCTGTACAGTCACACGGTTGCCTCTTTTTATACAATTCTGATTGCCGTAAGTTGGCGAAAAGCAATATAGTGACAATAATTGCCCCAAACTTATCACACGATTGTTCGAGCATGCGGCAATTGTGACCATAAAGTGTTGCGCTGACCTCTAAATTCTGTTTTTTTTCTCTGTTGTGTAAAAATGGCGTATTCTTATTAAAAAAAAATAAATCAATTGCATCTGCTTTGTATATTGCGGGCTCATTTTGTGCAAATTTGTTGTTGTTTGAAAGCAAAGAAGCAAAAACTTGTGCCCAACGAAAACTCACGCATTTATTTAGAAGTTTGATTGTATAGTTTTTTTTTTTTATTTTTCGACGATAACTGCAACGTGCTATGTGGAGTTCAAGTTGCAACAGTTTTCTTTTTAATTTTGTTACGTAGAGGTTTTTTTATTCATTACAAGTAAAATTGGTACAAAAGAGTTATGTTTGTTTAAATGAAAGCTGCGAATTTACATAATTTATGTTTGGAATTAAATTTTATAATTATATGTACAGCTCGCAACAAAAGATAGCACCTTAACATTTTGATCAGTCTTGACTTTTTTCTTCTGTTGTTTAATGTTAATTTTTTCCTATAAAACCATAGCTCATTGTCTAGTAAAAACCACATAAGTCCATATTCCAAACTTTATACAAAAATTATAAACATTTCTTAAAATTTTGATCACAATTCAATGGTTTTTAATTTGGGTTTCTAGAAAAAATTTAGTTTTGCAGTTTACAAAGTAATTTACAGAGAAGAAAGTGCATAATACCGTCAGCTAAAAAAATTATAAAAAATCAACAGGATCTTTTAGCAACTTCAAACCTCCACCTTATTGTACTAAATTTTAATGAGCTACAAAACTAAATATCCATTTTTTTCTAGAAATCCAAATTATAAACCGTGGGATTGTGTTCAAAAGTTTAAGAAATTTTTATAATTTTTGTATAAAGCTTGCAATTTGGATTTATGCAGTTTTTGTTAGACAATGAGCTATACTTTTATACGAAAATAATGAAGATTAAATAAGTAGAAGAAAAATAGTCAAGACTGGTCAAAATGTTGAGGTTCTACTGCTTTGTCGTGGGCTGTATTGAACTTTAAAGTTTTTTTTTTTAATAAATGTATACTGTCATGGCAGTCCGCCATTTGGTGACATAAAATACCTTTCGTATTCTTCTCGTATGAGTTTTGCTTGTGGTGGTATATATCGCGGCAAAGATTCCGTTATCGGACTTCAAGAAAAATTATAATTTCACTACAAATTAATTTAAAAGTTATGTTGCTTCCGAAGACAAGGATATTAATTTCAGTGATTTTCGGACACATAAGGAAGCAAAAAAGTAAATTATTAATAAACAGCCTAAATATTGATGTGTATTGTTCACTTCAATTGCCGCACAAGAATACAATAAATATTGCCGCAATTTTGAAATTTTCATTGCCCCATGATTGCCAATCGAGCTATCACACGATTGCCGCACACGGGCCGTATTTGACTGGGCACAGCAAGCACAATATCGGCTTCTATTGCCGCATGAGTCAATGTATTGTGAAATCACACGATTGGGGCATAAAATGAGGCAATAATTGGTGTATTGCGGCAATCGTGGGATCCCAGCTTTACTCTAAAATTTAGGTTTCAACCCTATTCCGAAATTCGCTGGAATTAATGGTATGAGCGTATATGTAATATGTATACATAAAAAAAATGTTGATTGAGATTAACAAAATAAAAATTTGTATTACAAGGAAGCGTGGCAACCCTGATGGAAAATATTTCCTGACCAAAGTTCTCAACAAACCTTTCATTTGATATCCATATTGCGATGTTTTAGATAAATTATGTAGAATCGAAAATAAGTGGCAACCTTACACTATTATCCTAAGACATAACATTTTGTGTATAGGGAAAGCTTTGTTTAAGAACCTTCTCTTTGTACCCATGAATAGTAATATTTTACCTTTTTCTCTAAACAAAAAATTAAATAAATATGCGATTCAAAATAGGTGGCAACCTTACTAAAAATATTTTTTAATTAGGGATCTTTCAAATACCTTCCATTTGACATCCATATTATGATGTTGGTGGCAACCTTATAAGAGTCTTCTCGGAGATAATGCCTATTCAGATAACCTTACAATCCAAAACAGTATCGGTGTACACAATTTCATCAAAATCGTTAGAGCTGTTTCCGAGAACCCTATGGATATATATATCGTCGTTTAAAGTACAAAACCGCGTATCAACAAAATGCAAAACCGCGTATCAAGAAAATGCAAAACCGCGTATGTCAGGTTGCATAAATTATTTTTTAGAGAGTAAAAACACTCATATTTCAAAATGGTTCTCTTTTTTTATAAAGAAATCGCATTTCTGGCTAGTATATTTCAGGACGAATGGATAAGGATTGAGCCAAGAGCTTGTGTGAGCAAATCCAATTTTTGGCAGCCAATGTCAGTTACGCGATTTTGCAGAATGACGATACGCGGTTTTGTACTTTAAACGACGATTTATATACATGTATACAAGAATTGCTTGTTTAATGTAATTAGATACATATGTACATTGCGAAGATAAAATAAATATGAAATATACATTTCCTATTATAAACTTTATTTCCAAATTTGAAGTACATTTGATAAATAACCTTTGAAATTGATTTGAGAGTTAACCATATTCTCAAATGGAGATCAAACTCCCCTTTTTATTGAGAAAGCTGTAATTTTCAAATCAATAGCAAATCATTTTCATTTGACATTTGATAAAGGCTTTGATTTCAAATCATTCTCAAATGTATATCAAACCTAATTGTTTGCTGGGTGGTCCTGCCCTAGGACAACGCAATGTAAATTGGACCGCATTTTTTATATGAATTGTGGTTAATTTTGGAGTACTCCTTGGCCCTTAGCGAGTACTTTTTACATGCATTCATGGAGTAGTCGCGATTTTTGCAGGGAAAGAGCAGCGAACTTTCAGACACACATCTATTGCACTCCCGCACTAAACCAAGTGCAGCGAAAAAACACACGCACTTGTGTTTAAAAGCGATTCGCTCTTTCTTAAGTGGATATGCATTTTTTGTGTAATTCTCATACCTCTTGTCGCTGATCTTAGTGAAGTGATAACTCGCTGGCATTTCCAGCCACGGTCAACGCTAACCACTTTGACTATCACACGTAGGGCTGACAACTTAGCTTAAACCGTGCCATTTTTGGCTCTATTTTACTTCAAATGGCGTTTAATTGTTCAATTTGGCACAAAGTGCCAAAATGGCACTTTTGAAAAATAGCAACATTTCAATACATTTTTGTGAAATCATTTTCGTGTACTTCTTTGTCTCAACTAAAATTTTCTAGTTTCTATAGTGTATACAACTGGTTTATCTTACTTTGGCATTGGATTTTTGTTTTAGGAATATGTTTCTAATTTTAATGCTAATGGGAAGAATTAAAAATAATGACACCTTTTTTGGCACTTTTATTTTTATACCCGAGCGCACTTGTGCACAAGGGTATTATAACTTTGTTCACATAACGGTTGTTTGTAACAGGCAAAACGAATCGAGATATATATAGACAAATGTATACATAAATGATGAAAAGAGAAATCGATTAAGCGGTGACTGTCTGTCCGTCCGTCCGTAGTCTATTTGTGGTATATTGGATTACTTACAAAAGTGTTCCTCTG
>NW_023468630.1:0-5824 GCF_013731165.1 Rhagoletis pomonella | reverse complement strand
TGTATACATACCGCTTTAGTATTTTGATTTTTTTTTTCTCCTATTCTGCGTTCGGGTGCCCCAAATTTATTACCATTGCACTCGAATGGCATTTCCATGCGCTAAGTGCTATAAATCAATCAATTTTCTATATAAAATATTTATTGCCTACAAATTTCACGTTCACGTTCACGTTCAAAGGTGAAATATGTATGTATGTATGTATGTATGTGAGAAAAGTGGCCATGGCCCATTAAAATTGTTTCATGTTCTTGCACATATACATATGTATGTACAACCATACATACAAATGTATGTAAAATTATATGTAAATATATGTTGAAATTATAAGCCATGCCAATGCCAATTGATGGTTAATCAAATTTAATTGAATTTGCAATAAATTCGTTTTATTACTTTTTAATGCAAATACATACATACATATGTAAATATAAATTAGACTTCCCAAGTGATGAGCTGTTTGTTTGTTCATATGTATGTATTATTCAATGAAATTCGTTTAAAATGTTTTTTATTTTTTTTAGTTGTGCATATTAAACACATACTAGTACATACATACATATGTACATTCATACGCTGGCTGGCCATTCAGATGCTTCTCCGATTTTATGTAGCCACTCGCGGCACTTCATTTGTTCGTTCGTTTTATACACAATCTGTTTTTATTGTCGTTACTTACTGTTGTTGTTTTTTTTCCTGCATAATGACATTACTGCTCCGTTTCATCATTACTGCAAATGTAGTGGTTGGTTACCTGTGTCGGTTGTGAGCTGCATATTCGTAATGGCCTCAGCATAAGCCTACTCGGCTCCTGTATGTACCAACCAACCCAACATCCAAGCAGACTTTCAGACTCCAAATTTTCTACCTACAAAGGCGTACAATTTTACATTCTCGGCGGGTAGCCACTAATTCTTTACTTCAGTTGTGCATACTCCCCACAGAATTTTTTCCGCGTGTTTTATTCATTTCATGCATATCTGCGTCTGTATGTGCTTAGCCACAGCCAGCTGCAGCAGCACCACAAATCTGCAATATTTTCACCGCACTTTCATCATTTTCATTGCCTCGCGAATTTCCTGCTTCGCTTACAAAAATGTTAACATACAAACATACTTGCATATTTACAATTTGACCTAAAAATTTTGTTGGCTCTGAGTTTTCATATATAATAATAATAATAAGAATTTGGCACTTACACTTTTGCTAAGTGTTTGGCCGAGCTTCTCCTCCAATTTGTGGTGTGCCCTCTTGATGTTGTTACACAAAAGGTGAGACCTACGAACGGCAAATGGATTTTATGAGAAGATTTTTCATGGCAGAAATACCTGCCAGCCGAGCGGCGACCGCTGTTAAGAAGAACCCTTTTTTATAAGTTTTTTTTTTCGATGTTGCTTTGACCAGGGCACAAATCCACGTCCTTCGGAGTGGGTAGAACGCACCTCTAATCACTCGTCTACAGCGGTCGACCAGTTTTCCGTCTGAGTTTTCATAGTATTACAAATATTTAATTTTTATTTTTGCGTATATTGTATGTAAACCCGACCAGAGGGGACTACTTTGTCCTTTTTGTTCTACATTTTGATGCAGAAAGTCACCTATTCAGGAACTGAGATGTGAATTCGCTTTGTTTTATTTTATCAATTGAACGCTAAATAAAAAATTTTCCTGATGCATTCCACTTTAATAATATTTTACAATTATGCTTAGCGCCTACTCTTTGCACATTCAGTTGCCCCTGCTTTTATCGAACTTCTCTTAGTTGCGTTAATGTACTTACAACTTAAGGAGGCTGTTTCCTTTTCCTTTCTCAACAATAATTTGATTGACACACGCAAAATGAACTTTTCTCCATTTCCACTTAGGATGTATGTACATACACATACATACATACATACATATGTAAATGCTTGTTTCAGAAGTTTACCGTGATATGCGCACGCCTCATCATTGAAGAGTGCGGAAAGACAGCTTAAAATTCCGAATAGCAGACTACGGAATTGCAAGAGTGTGGGCAACAGCTATGTATAAAAAAAAACTGCTTGTAAGGGGAATTTTTGGTGTAATAATTGTATGGAAAGATGTTTTTCGCGCCAAAATATAGTTAAAGCTTTTTTCAGTAAGAGCGAGTCGAGACAATAAAAACACGGGTATCTGACGTATTAAATAATGGAATTTTTAATTGGAAGGCCCATGTATGCCATTACGTATAGAAATAACAGCGTTAGAATGACCGCCGTCGATTCGGATCTGAGTGGTCCAACCGCTTATTGACATTAGCCCCGACCACACTGCTATTGTCATACTGCATGAGACCGGTTTTTTTTTAGGCAAGCGAGAGAAAAGAGTAAAAGAAATTCGAATGCAGCCGACAGCCTGCCATAGGAGACATCACACTGACATTGTGGCTTGTGCCATAGACCTGCGACTTCAGAAGATCGAATATCCAGTTCCACGCAGT
The DNA here is from genome assembly GCF_013731165.1 of Rhagoletis pomonella. Lineage (NCBI taxonomy): Eukaryota > Metazoa > Arthropoda > Insecta > Diptera > Tephritidae > Rhagoletis > Rhagoletis pomonella. Next base: position 3,363 of record NW_023468630.1, on the reverse strand, counting down.
ACATCTCCGCTCCTATGTGATCTATAAATATGTTAAAAGTCCTCCGGCCGGGTTTTATACCTCTCTATTCGATGGCGGTTTGGAGCCCTCCTTCGCAGTAATTCGGCGTAGCATTGGCTCCCAACAAATGTAGCCATCAAGTATGCCGATCACAAACTCGAAAAGTTACTGCAGACCCTTCTGTTTATTGCGAGCAGTTGCTTAAATATACCATATTTAGGGCCAACTAAGGGTAGCCTACTTACAATCCCTCTTTACTGTGTAGTGGTTACGTACGCATGCCGAAAGATGCACACTTACCGATTTTCTGTCGTCATATTGAGTAATGTATCTACCACAGTACTGGGTCAAAAGACATTAGTTCTACCGTATGTGTATCTAACGGAAGATGCCGGGTCAGTAATTTTATAATCTAAAGTTTCATTCAACACGATTAATCATTAAACTGCACTGCCCAATATGATCCAGTAATCGAAGTAACTCCTACCCTTCGCCTAGTAATTGCAGATATCACATGACCATCGCTTGGCCATTAAACCTAGGATTCTGACTAAACCGTATTATAGCGGGGAGCATACGGTCGAGTAATTATGCCCTATGCTCATATGGTCATATGCGTCATAGGTCGCTAGCTTCCTAGCTTATGCCAGCGGTCTCTTAGCCTACAATGGCACGTCAAAATGCCTGTTATGATTATTGGTTTCTTCTTAGGTCAGTTCCATTAGTTTTTTTTTTGCTTTCTCAGCTCCTTTATCGCGTTGGGACCTACTGAAAGGAAGGGCTCAGGTCAGCAAGACTGACTAACTGATCGGCTTCTTCATTTCTTTCGACTTCCAGTATCCGTAGTAATTGGATGACATATTCTCAACTAAGTCATTTGCTTCTTTCCACACTCCACGACCACTGAGAATTTGACCTCAAAGGAGGAGGAGAGATCTCAGTACTCAGATTGATGGCATAGACCTTCGCTTGGAAAGGTTTCCAGAGCCAACGAAACCTTCAGTCTGGGGCTATATACGGCTGTGTTCACCTAGACGTGTCTCTCCATAAAAGCGGTACTCCATGTCCCTGTTACTAGATGATAAAACGCGACCTTTGCCTAAGCAGTCCCTCGCGAAATTTAGGAGAGTTCGCTTTGCAACTTGTTCAACTGTACCGCACCGTCAACAGAGTAGCCCTGGAAACCCAAGCCACTGCTCCATAGGTTACAATTGGTCATACTATCATGGTGTACATTTATCTTAGGATCCTATGGGCTTCATCCCCAAGATTTGCCCGTTAGCAGTTTACACCATTACAGCTTTTATAGCTTTGGAGGGGGCCGTCTCAACATGGGTCCTCCACAAGAATTTAAAATAAAAGTTAAGGATAAGTTCCTCATCCCTTCGAGGGTTATTTTCCTAGTGAAGGAGACTGGCTGTCTTAGAGCGATTGATATTTAAAGCCACATTTGCTCACCACCATTTGCTGTCGCTGAAGATACCTGCGAACTTCCTTCTGGCGATAATCACTATGCCATATCGAATAATAGTTTTTAACCGACTTCAAAAGAAGGAGGTTATCAATTCGTCGGCATATTTTTTTTTTTATGTATGTTACCGCATAACTTGGGACTACGTTAACCGATTTCTGTAATTATTTTTAAAGGAAAGGTGGTACCTCAGACTTATTTGGTTTAGATCCGATCACTGGATCATGAAGTAATTAACGGTACTCTTAAATTTATATATGAGAATTGCCGTCGGTTTGGTTTTTTGTTTTGTTTAAAAATTACTTATTTTTTCAAATGAAAGTGATAAGCTCTTTAAAAAAACATTTTATTTGTGTATGTAGTAAAATATTTTTGTTTATATATTTGAGTAAAATGTAAATTTTACTTTATTTCTTCTGCAGCTAATTAAAGTTAAATTACTACAATTTGGGCCACGGATTGCGCTAAACTTACACAAACTACCTTCTCGTGTGCAACTACTTAGCAGCGAAATTTCATCAGCAACTACTCGGAAAGACGGCAGTTCTATTGTGATAAAAACACAGCATCTACACTTGCGTACATATGTACATACATACATAAACAAAATACAAGCGCATACAGCTTCCTCTCAACTGCTACTACAATTCGTTCTGCTGCTGCACTCTGATTTAGCTTTTATGCCAGTCATTGTTTCTGCCTCATTTTCACCTTTTAAGTCTGGCACCAGCAACCGGGAGTAAACTTATACATTCACATACATATATGATTATTTAAGCAGTCGGAGAAGAAGAAGAAGTGGAAAAGTGGGAGACAATTACGAAGGCATTAAAGTGTATATATGTACTTGTGAGACACACTGTGCATAAGTCAGCCACTCAATCTCCTCACTAACGCCTTCCTTTACGTGCATACGTTAAGCGCCACCACCACCACCGCCACCAACACGCCTACATACTTCCAACACAATGGGTGACAATATAATTGGCTCGGCGAGTTTCCTGCACTTGGGCGATATTGTGTCGCTCTATGCGGAGGGCAGTGTTTGCGGCTTTCTCAGCACACTCGGGTAAGTTATTAAATAATTAATTTATGCATACAAATAGTATAAGTGAGTGTTAGTATGTACATATATTTATTTCACCTATAGTTGCGTATATTGTAGTTAATCAATGTTTAACTACGTTTGTAAACGCATTGTTATTTTTATGCCTCTTTGTTTGTGCTCCTCTGATTGCCCCAAACCAATAATTCCAAGTATTTGTTCAATGGCTCGCGTGTGACCCTCGAAGGAATTTCCCTGCCTCCTAAACCCATGCATCCGTTCTACATACACACATATGTATGTGTAGTTGTATATGTATGTAATTGCTTATGAATTCCACAATGCCTCCCCAACAAGCGGCTTTATGTGTTTATGAATTTTTATTACCTGTTCTAATTATTGTTGCTGTATACCTGCCGTGTTATGTGATTAGGCGCTGCTAATATTTATTCTAGATTGACCATTAACATACTTATTTCATTCCTATATTGCTCGACCATACCTCGTCATACCAACCAAAACCAAATCAAATCGCCTACTCACTCTGCACGCCAATGTGGTGCCCTGTGTGCGCCCTGCTGCCTGTGCTGCTGTTGATGTCTGCAACGTTTAAACACTCGCTCGTTTGCTCGCTGTTTGTTGCAAAAAAAAAAACAACTAACGACCTTCAAATTATCGCCGGCAACAATTACCAACGTCAGCCTTGTGGATGATCGTACCGTGGTGTGTCCGGAGGCGGGTGATTTAAATTATCCGCCGAAGAAGTTTAGAGGTGAGTAATTAATTGTTCAGCCACTTAGTTTTTTTGCTTAGCTGGATTGCCACTAACAACTATTTAATCTCCAAT
>NW_023468629.1:0-5826 GCF_013731165.1 Rhagoletis pomonella | reverse complement strand
TTTTAGTGCATTTAAATTTGTATATTCTTGTAAATTCCACATCTTCATGAGACACCGCATCTTATAATATTTTAAATTATTTCAGATTTTAACTATCTTGGTCGGCGAAAATCCTCCGGCTGAACCCTCCACGAGGGTGCCGACTGGTAATGGCCACTACAATTTAGGTTCTGTACGATGTCAGAACGGTGTCCAGCTAAGATCAGGAATCAGTGCTATGTGCTTAAGCTCCTCAATAGCTAAGTTATATGGAAATGGTTTTTGATCGTGGCCTATGGAGGTAATGGAGGAGCAAACCTCTCTAAAAAAGCTCTGGGTTGGAACAAGGTGTTAGACGACCCGTGCTGATGTTCAGCCTGGCTGGGGACCCAGATTAACAAATAGCCCAGTCTCGAACGGAGTGCTCCGGATACCTGGCGACCTCCGGTTCTATCAAGCCTTACCTGCGCACACGGACCTCTGTGCGGGCGGACCTCCATTGTCCGACACTCGTGGGACCAAAATTATGAGCGAAATTTATTACAAAAAAAAACAACACAACAAGGAGGACGGCCCTCCAAAAAAACCGACAGGGGTGGCTCCAATTAATGCTACAGCCTCGAGCAGGGCATTTATCGGACCGCCAGTGACAGGAGTTAGAGGGGGCTTAAGCGGTAGGGCTGGTCCTGGTACGAGTACCATAGGAGGCAGAGGGGGGAGTGGAGGCTTGGGCAAACCGGTCTCCAACCGATTCATGGCTGGAGCTGCAGCGTCAGCTCCGCCTAGGGAATTCAGACCCCAATCCACACACACCTCAACCCAAGGGCGGGGTACGGCACCTGCTTCGAAAATAACCCGGCAGGATGCCGCCGACATTCCGAGCAGCTCGAGGAAAGTTGCAAACACAGGCCTGGGGGGGTCGGCTAAACATGTCCGCCCCTCGAAGCAGGCCTATTATGATAAAAAGGCGGCCATGAGGGTCGTGAACAAGATCGGGGACCTGCCGACAGAGCAGCTCACGGAGGAGCAGGTTAGGTCACTGGAGTGGGCGAGGGGAGTAGTAGCCAGCTTGGGAAGACCGGCAGGCGCTGCTCCAAAAAGGCAGCGGTCTGCTGAACAGGCAGGGGGTGGGGTCACCAAAAGACCAAGAACAGGTGGCCATAAATACCCCACTTTCAAGGACGTAGTGAAGGGAGGCGGTGAGGTACTGGCAATCATCGACAGAGGGGAGGAGGAAGGGACTATCCCCAAAGAGAAGTGGAGGTTGGTGGAGGAAGCGATTGCCGAAATCTACCTCCAAGTCCTAGACGAAAATCCTGGACCTCCTCCTCTCTGCCATGATTCCGGATGGTATCAGGGTAGAGCTAAACTCATCGCCTGCGAGGACCATAGGTCAGCCCAGCTCTATAGGTTGGCCGTTAGTAAGGTAGGTGAAGTTTGGCCGGGAGCCAAGCTCGAGGCTGTCAACAAGGAAGACATTCCTAGCAGACCGAGGGCTCGAGTTTGGATTCCGGCCAGACCCGCCGAGCCTGAAAGAATTGAGCGGATCTTCAGATCCTGTAATAAGGACCTGCCAAGTCATAATTGGAGGGTAGGGAAGATAGAGGAGCCAGTAGAGAATAGAAGACAGGTGTTGCTGATCCTCAACGCCGAATCGCTAGCCCCACTGGCGCAAAAGGATTGGACGGTGAGATTCGGGTTCAATGACGCAACCATTCGAATCTACCGCAGCGACGAGCCGAGCTTGGACCTTAGTGAGGAGAGCGACAAGTCCGGCCTGCGCAGCGGTGGTGAAGAAGGGTTGCCCAGCAGCCAATGCTCATCTGACTCGGAGAGGCTATCCGGATTGGGGCCATTATTTTATGAAGAAGACCTCCTCGCCGATGACACCGAGGGTGAGGAGATCGAAGAGGCGGACGTGGATGTCACGATGGTGGAGGTAAAACGGACAGATTCTGATGAAGCTGATCCAGATCAACCTCCACCACTCTAAACTCGCGTCTGCGAACCTTGAGGTCCGCCTGGCTGCCGGTGGACTCGACGTTGCCCTCATCCAGGAACCGTGGATACACGGCAATAAAATCTGCGGACTTGGGATGAAGGGCTTTAAGCTTATTGCCGCACAAAATGCAGGTAAGACTCGAGCTTGCATATTAGCAAGGAACAACTTAAACATCTTCCTGCTCCCACAGCTTAGTGACGGCGATCTGGTAGTGGCAAGCATTGAGCTGGACAAAACCAGCTTTTGGGTAGCCTCTGCCTACATGGCCCATGACAAGGACGTGCCACCAGACGGGTTTCGGACCTTGGCCGAGGAAGCAGCCTTCAAGAACAAACCACTGGTTGCCTCCTGCGACGCTAATGCCCACAACTTGATGTGGGGGAGTACGGACACGAATGCTAGAGGTGAGTCGTTACTAGACTTCATTCTAGGGAACAAACTTAGTGTCTTGAATTTAGGCTCAGAGCCGACCTTCATAACAAAGAGTAGAGAGGAAGTTTTGGACATAACCCTGGCTTCAGACATGTTTGCCCATAAAATCAAGAGATGGAGAGTACTGAAGGAAAAATCGTATTCTGACCATCGTTATATTGAATTCGAAATAGATCTTAAGACCCCCCAAGTAAGGGAGTTCAGAAATGTTAGAAATACCGACTGGGGGGTTTACAATAATAAATTAAGGACTTTACTGCCAAAGATACCTCCCCGAGACCCCGCCACGCAGGTGGAGCTGGAGGGGTTGGTTAATCAGGTTACTAAAGCCATGAATAGTTCTTTGTCAGCCGGGTGCCCGGTTGTTCGATACAGGGGAAAAAGCAAACCACCTTGGTGGTCGAAACAATTATCCTTGTTACGTGAATCTAATAGGTCAATGTTCAACAAGGCCAAAGCCACGAGAGCAGCAGAGGACTGGGAAGCCTACAAGGCTGATCTGAAAGTATACAAAAAAGCAGTTAGAAATGCGAAACGTAAATCCTGGCAAAGTTACTGCAAGGGAATTGAGGAAACCACGGAAGCGGCCAGATTAAGAAGAATTCTTGCAAAGTCGCCATGCAACCTTGGCTATCTCAAGGGTCAAGGGAACTCATGGACTACGACGAGCGAGGAATCTTTAGGTCTCCTCCTGGACACACACTTCCCTGGAAATAAGCCGGTGGAACCTAATTACCCCCAGAATGAAGGGGGGCTATCTGATCTGGGAAACCGACTGATTACAAACGAAAAAATTGAATGGGCTATTAAGACTTTTGGTCCTTACAAGTCACCGGGACTTGATGGAATACACCCGGTAGAGCTACAGCAATCACGGGGTACTATCTCTCCGTTCATTGTGGTTATTATAAGAAGCTGTCTTAACATGGGCTACATCCCGCTAGGCTGGAGAGAGACAAAAGTCTCATTTATACCCAAGGCGGGCAGGTCCTCTCATACCAACCCTAAGGACTTCAGACCCATCAGTCTTACGTCTTTCCTTCTCAAAATTTTAGAGAGGATAGTGGATGATTATGTACGGGGCGTGATACCAACAAGTAGGCTCTCCCCAGCGCAGCATGCCTATACGAAAGGCAAATCCACGGAAACCGCCTTGCACTCGCTCGTTGGGTTGGTGGAAAAAAGTTTATTCGACAAAGAGTACGCTCTGGTTGCCTTTGTAGACATAGAAGGCGCCTTCAACAATATTAACGCAAGCGCCATAACGGGTGCCTTAGAAGAGCTTGGAGTTGACCAGAATGTGGCGGTGCTGATCGAGTCTATACTTGTCAGCAGGACGGTAACCGCTAAGCTCGGCAACACCACAATAAGCAGAAAGGTCTGTAGAGGCACTCCCCAGGGAGGGGTTCTCTCCCCTCTTCTCTGGAATCTGGCGGTGAACTCTCTGCTGGTGGCACTAGAGAGGGGGGGTTGTCATGTCACAGCATATGCTGACGATCTGGCAATTGCCGTCAAAGGCAAATACCCAAACACCCTAATGGAGATTCTGCGCTCTAACATGGCCACGCTTAGGAACTGGACAGAGAGTAGGGGACTCGGAGTAAACCCCGAGAAAACCGAAGCAATTCTCTTCACAAGGAAACACAGGCCTCCCATGGTCTCCCCGCTAATCTTTATGGGTGTGGAGATATCCTTGAAGGAGAATGTTAAGTATCTAGGACTCATATTAGACAAGAAACTAACGTGGAAACCTAATATAGAGGAAAGAGTAAGGAAGGCCAACGTTGCATTATACACATGCAAAAAAGCGGTCGGAATCAAGTGGGGGCTAACACCTCGTATTACACACTGGCTATACACCTCGGTGGTCAGGCCAATACTCTTATATGGAATACTTGTATGGTGGCCAGCAACTCAAAAGGCAAGTTACCTAAAACTATTGAGTAAGGTCCAAAGAACAGCGTTTCTATGCATTTCGGGTGCCTTAAGGACCACCCCAAATAAGGCGCTGGAGGTGATTACCAATTTACCCGCAATAAACCTGGTGGGAAAATACGCGGCCGCCGAGTCAGCGCTCAAACTAAGAAGTATGGTGCTATGGAAGGATCGGCGGTTTGGTCACGCTTCCATACTTCACACTCTGGGTAGTTACAACCAAGAAGTCGACTACTCCGCTCCCAAACCAATCTTCAATAGGCTCTTTAAGACGAGCATCCCGTCTAGAGGAGAATGGCAAACGCCAAGACCATGGAGACGGGGGGAATTGAATTTTTACACAGATGGATCCAAGCTAGACAATAGGGTTGGCTACGGAGTTTTCTCTAAGGAACTAGGACTGGAACTATCCGTCCGAATTCCGGACCACTGCAGTGTCTATCAGGCAGAAGTTTTAGCCATAAAAGAGGTGGCTGTGTACCTTAGTACACATGCCGTAACGAAGACTACGATTAATATTTTCTCGGACAGCCAGGCGGCCATTAAATCAATGAACATGGTAATGCTGAGGTCGAAGGTTGCGCAGGAATGCCTCGCAGCTCTAAACGATATTAGCACCGTGTTCAAGGTCAGCCTCATATGGGTTCCGGGACACAGAGATATTGAAGGAAACTGCAGGGCTGATGAGCTAGCCAGGAAAGGTACGAATCTACCCCTATGTGAAAACAGGGGCACTATTGGGATACCCATGGCAACCTGCAAATTAGAACTTCGAAATAGCATGATCCAAGAGGCCAACAGGTCATGGCTAGAGGAGGGCACATGTAGAACAACCAGGCTGCTTTGGCCGCAAATAGAAAAGAAAAAGACGAAAGAGTTGCTGTGCCTCTCAAGAGAGGACATTGCGAAGGTCACGGCTTGTGTAACCGGTCACTGGCTATTTGGCAGGCACTCTTCAAGACTAGGAATTTTCTCCCACGAATATTGCAGAAGTTGCAGAGATGAGGAAGAGGAAGAAACCGTAGAGCACTTCCTCTGCAGCTGCCCAGCTTTGGCCAAGAGGAGAGCAAGCTTTTTAGGCAGGCCCTTCTTTAGCTCTCTTACGGAACTATCACGCGTAGGAATAAAACCGATTCTACGCTTTATAAGAGCCTCAAATTGGTTCTCTGAAGAATAGTCACCGAGGTTCCCGTGTTCTGCAGTGGTACCACAATGGACCTTCAAAAGGTCTAAGTGAGTTGGTAAATTGAACCGACTGCCACATCAACCTAACCTAACCTAACCTATCTCGGAGTAATATCAGTTCAAAAAAAAGCACTAAAAAAGGCACTAGGCACTAAGTAATTTTTTTGGCGTTTTAATTTTCAAAAAGCACTAAATCTAGTGCTTAAAGCACAAGTTGGCAACTATGCTTCTAAGCATAGGTTACATGGTCTTATCGAGCGTATTGTGCGAAAGATTGAAGCCGTCAACGAGCT
>NW_023468628.1:4651-5829 GCF_013731165.1 Rhagoletis pomonella | reverse complement strand
GGGGTTTCCTATTTATTAAACATATATAGGTATATGTATAACGATTTGGCATAACATATTAGCCGCAATCTAAGTGTATTTTTACTTTTCGTGAGACTGTATTGCCTTAGGGCGTCTAAGTGCAATATTAATGTATATGTCGATACGTATGTTTGTAGTCGCAAATAATGTCGCTATGTGTCTGCACAATACGGGCAACTACTATATATGTATGTAGTTATTTGAATGTACAGCTATATATACATATGAGCTACGCGCACGAATTCTTCGCAGCGGCAAGAATTCGCGAGTTCAGCGGTCTATTAATTTATCAATATGTATATAAATATGTTAAAATCCTGTACGGGACGAAACAGCAGATGCCCGATGAGAACTTCGGTGCTTATATAAATATTAAGAGGGCAATGGCAATATGACTGGCTATAACTGTACGTTTATAGTGGATGTTGCGTTGCGAGCACGAATTTTCCTCACACCAGAGTTTTAGCTGATTTGTGAGAAACTAAGCATATACAAATGTATGTACATATGTACATGTACCGTATGGGGCACAGGAGAAAATGCCCGGTGGGAAATAAAGGACTTATGTATGTATATGAATATTAGCGGGCAATTGAGATCAGATTATATATTAGTGTATAACTTGTGTTACGTATGTATATTTGATAGCGGTTCTCCGGAAGGGGAAATATAAACTGAGCGGGAATTTTATTTATATGTATATATATTGCGGGATTTGTGCATATACATATGTAAGTTTCTTATGAGGGTTTTTTTTTAATTCTTGCGGTAAATTTGGAGTTCAGCGACTTTAATTTACCGCGCGAGAAGACCGCTATAAAATTTACATACGTATGTATGTATATATGTGATATCAACGGAAATTTATGTGTGAGCACTTACTCGATTAGATGGGTACCACCTGTATGTTTTGTTTGGGACTGTACCGCCTGGTGGTTCTTTCTTTTTCCGCTTTTCCGACCGTCCGTGTTCCGCTGTTGTTGTTGTTGCCTGGCGTGCCTACTCCTGATAGCCTGGTAGTCGTTTGTAACTTCGCCTTGCCTGTAGGGATGGTGTGTGGAGGAACTTTTATGCGGTGTGAATGCTATTTCATACAACGCATTCACTGAGTTTTTTTTTTTTTTTGAACTTTACTGCTTTGTTTCTTGGCTTTTTTT
>NW_023468628.1:4472-4551 GCF_013731165.1 Rhagoletis pomonella | reverse complement strand
TTTTTTTCCGCCTACTTTCACAGGCTTTACTGTTTTTTTTTGTACCTTAACTTCACTGATTTACCTTTTTTTTGTAACT
>NW_023468628.1:3109-4372 GCF_013731165.1 Rhagoletis pomonella | reverse complement strand
AAAAAAAAAAAAAAAAACTCAGTGAATGCGTTGTATGAAATAGCATTCACACCGCATAAAAGTTCCTCCACACACCATTCCTACAGGCAAGGCGAAGTTACAAACGACTACCAGGCTATCAGGAGTAGGCACGCCAGGCAACAACAGCGGAACACGGACGGTCGGAAAAGCGGAAAAAGAAAGAACCACCAGGCGGTACAGTACCAAACAAAACATACAGGTGGTACCCATCTAATCGAGTAAGTGCTCACACATAAATTTCCGTTGATGTCACATATATAACGGGTGATTTTTTTGAGGTTAGGATTTTCATGCATTAGTATTTGACAGATCACGTGGGATTTCAGACATGGTGTCAAAGAGAAAGATGCTCAGTATGCTTTGACATTTCATCATGAATAGACTTACTAACGAGCAACGCTTGCAAATCATTGAATTTTATTACCAAAATCAGTGTTCGGTTTTTTCCGCTTTTTTATCGACAAATTTTGTTCAGCGATGAGGCTCATTTCTGGTTGAATGGCTTCGTAAATAAGCAAAATTGCCGCATTTGGAGTGAAGAGCAACCAGAAGCCGTTCAAGAACTGCCCATGCATCCCGAAAAATGCACTGTTTGGTGTGGTTTGTACGCTGGTGGAATCATTGGACCGTATTTTTTCAAAGATGCTGTTGGACGCAACGTTACGGTGAATGGCGATCGCTATCGTTCGATGCTAACAAACTTTTTGTTGCCAAAAATGGAAGAACTGAACTTGGTTGACATGTGGTTTCAACAAGATGGCGCTACATGCCACACAGCTCGCGATTCTATGGCCATTTTGAGGGAAAACTTCGGAGAACAATTCATCTCAAGAAATGGACCGGTAAGTTGGCCACCAAGATCATGCGATTTGACGCCTTTAGACTATTTTTTGTGGGGCTACGTCAAGTCTAAAGTCTACAGAAATAAGCCAGCAACTATTCCAGCTTTGGAAGACAACATTTCCGAAGAAATTCGGGCTATTCCGGCCGAAATGCTCGAAAAAGTTGCCCAAAATTGGACTTTCCGAATGGACCACCTAAGACGCAGCCGCGGTCAACATTTAAATGAAATTATCTTCAAAAAGTAAATGTCATGGACCAATCTAACGTTTCAAATAAAGAACCGATGAGATTTTGCAAATTTTATGCGTTTTTTTTAAAAAAAAAGTTATCAAGCTCTTAAAAAATCACCCGTTACATACATACGTATGTAAATTTTATAGCGGTCTTCTCGCGCGGTAA
>NW_023468628.1:1765-3009 GCF_013731165.1 Rhagoletis pomonella | reverse complement strand
AATAACTACATACATATACAGTAGTTGCCCGTATTGTGCAGACACATCGCGACATTATTTGCGACTACAAACATACGTATCGACATATACATTAATATTGCACTTAGACGCCCTAAAGGTATTGGCCCAATGCACGCTTGCTTTGCTTGCTTTGCTTACTTTAGTTTGCTTTGCTTTACTTTGAAGGAAGTGAAGTAAAGCTGCCACTAGGCCAACTTTCATACATTTTAGTAGATTTTAAAAATTGTTTGACAGTTCTCAAAGCCAAGCAAGCAAAGCAAGCGTGCATTGGGCCAATACCTTAAGGCAATACAGCAATGATGGACAAAACGCTACTCGCGAGTAGCGTCTGCGTCGCAGCGCTTATACGTATACAGAAACGACGCAGCGAATTTCAATTCAGTCTGCTTTCAGTTTTCATGAGAGTGACACCACGCTTCGCCGTTGAATATTTTTATTCGTAATTTTAGCGCGTTGTTGCCACCTATATATGTAACAATGCCCAAAATGGCTGCGTATGAGTGCCAATTACAGTTTTCGGATTTAAGAAAAGCCAATAACGCCCAATGCTTGTTATGTGGTAATACGACTACTTGGAATCGTACTTTTAATATAAGGCGACATTATTTGTCATGGTAAAAAAGTCAAACTGCCGAACTGTGTAAACCAATTTAAAGTTTTTTGTAATGGGTTTTATGTATATATGTATGTACGATACAGCAATTTAATATATTTAGTATACTTTATTGAATACTGAGTTTTTTACACAGTTTAGAAATTTTAAATTCGTGAATTTTGTTGTTGAATAAACTATCATTTTTTAAAACATTAGTTTAATGAAATTTAATTAAAAAACTTTTCATGCACGTACATATGTACTTATAAAAATTAATTTCATAATTCATTATTTGAAATTATTTCTTCATTATTTTTTTATTATATTTTATTATTTTCGTTTCATGTTCATAATACAAATTAAATATAAATTTGTAAGAGCGTTTTCTAACACGCGCAAAAAACGACGCACTTTTGCACAATATAGAAAAGTGGCAACTGTTACTCAGCGCGATTCACGAATACCATGACAAAATGAGACGGCATTGGTGTGCCCATCTATGCAATACAGTCTCACGAAAAGTAAAAATACACTTAGAATAAGTTATGCAAAATCGTTATACATATACCTATATATGTTTTAGCGGCACATAAAAATCACTGTTACTGTACTTAGACGCGCTAGGACA
>NW_023468628.1:0-1665 GCF_013731165.1 Rhagoletis pomonella | reverse complement strand
CATCCATTGGGTTACCACAGTAAGTTAATTTTGTAAATTTTTGAAGTTCATTTAATATTGTTAGGGTAATTGAATTTGCGATTTAATTAAGGAACTCTTCAGATTGCGCGGTAATGAAGGTGCTGTAGGCCGCTTAGAGGTATAGCAATATAATTTAGCTAGCATTAGGGTACGTGGATTTAAACTTGAATTTTATGTTAGAAGTAGATAGGGATTGAGATTAGGTTTAAGTATTACGTGTAGGTATGGTTAAAGATGGAGTTTTAGAGGTTGAGGTAAAGTTAAATATTGGATTTTGAACCTGAGTGTTAGAGTTAAATATGGAATTTTAGAGTTTGAGTTGTAGAGTTAAAAATTGGATTGTGAATTTGAGTTTTAGAGTTAAGTGTTGGATTTTCTTTGGTTGTAATTAGGGTTAAAGTTTGATGTAATAATAAAGTGAGAAAAAAAGGAAGGAAATGATTTGAGGTTGATTTTGTTTAAGTGTGGGGTTTTCATAATGAAGTGCTTAGCATGAAATTTTTGGTGTGGGTGTTGCGCTTGTGCAGCAGAGGGGAAGTGGGAGTGTACAAACGTTGACAATGACGGTATAACGACGGACTTATAGATAGACGGACTGATGTCAGGTTAGGGGGCGTTGTAAAGTAGGTGAGGAGTCACGACAACAGCCAAGGCCTTTTAGTTTTTTCGACCTTTAGTTTTTTCGCCACCAGATATATACAACTAACCAAGGGAATAACTTGGCTTAATGTGGCGTATTTTTCTCCACTTATTTGTGTGGTCATAGCATCCTATGGTCTTAATAAAGAAATCATTTCTAAAATTTCCTCTTTTGTGTTGTTATCATAGGGGGTGCATCAGCATAGTTAAACAAAATTTGGCTTATGTATGAAATCAATTTGATGAAGCGGTCGCACATATAGTAAGTGGAGTTTCAGCTTGTCTTGACATCTAAAACAAGTTTTAACATTTTACCTTCTGGTATTCCAGCTGAAGATTGCAAGAAGCATAAAGTATCGTTTGTTTTAACATGCCGCTTAAACCAAGTTAATATATCCCTGCATTTTGTAATAACATCCCTAACCTCAGGCGACTTTAATGCAATGTCGCAAGCCTAGTGCTAGCTATTTTGTTATTACAGGACACCGTGCCGATAATTTCGCTGCTGCTCACTTCAACACAACTGACTTCCGATTCTTTGTTCTTTTTGTTCAGAGTCTACAACCCATCCAAAATTAATAATTGAATTTAATTCTTGCTACAATAGAAATTGTTTATCTTTCCTTTGGAATTTCTCCATCATTCGAATGTTTTAATATTAGGTGTTGTATCATGTTTGATGTATTATTGGAACACTTTAGTACTTTGCAACACAGCCTGCATTTAACTTCTGTAGTACTTTCTGTGGAAAAATGCTTCCACACATCGCTTCTTGGTGCAATTTTTACATTTGCTTGATGAATCCGTTTCACAAATGCAATGAAAATACCTGTGTTGTGATTTTTTGGAACACATCAAGATAACCAACCGTTCAGCTATGGGAAAACTAAAAATGCACACCGATAGCACTTTTTACGCTTATTTCAACTAACGGGTGATTTTTTTGAGGTTAGGATTTTGGTGTCAAAGAGAAAGATGCTCAGTATGCTTTGACATTTCATCATG
>NW_023468627.1:0-5829 GCF_013731165.1 Rhagoletis pomonella | reverse complement strand
GTATTCTTCTACGTCGCCTGGCATGATATACATATACGCTTAGTTACCACTCTTACTCGTATTCTTCTACGTCGCCTGGCATGATATACATATACGCTTAGTTACTTGTTACATTTACGTACATATGTACTTTTGCTTTATGCTTTAACGTTAAGTATTTACTCAGTGCCTATTGTTAAATGTGAGACGAGTTAACTGTTATGTCAGGCCAGATTCCTTAGTTATTCTCATTATAAATATAGGTCGAATCAATGTCATAAGACACAGTTGTAAAAGTGAAGGCGAGAATACAATTGATTTTTAAGCACTATAATACATGCTAAAAAAATTTGTGTTTTAATTAAACGGCAGCGCAAAGTACTAAGCGCAACATTTCTTAAAAATCAATTTTTTTTTTCTTTAAACCGAATTCGAACGATTTAATCGCGCAAATGTTTGGTACGGGCGGTAAGAATTCAGATCATAATTGCCCTAAATGTGACGGAGTAGACAACGATGAAATGGTATCACTTTCATTGCGTTGGAGTCGACAGCAATGTGGCTGACATAAGCTGGAGCTGCGAGATTTGTAGGCACGGCGGGTCAACTGCGAACGCGCAACCGACAGCATCGTCATCGCCAACTACCAACCAAAGTAAACGGCAAGTGCATTTTCCAACATCGGTCTCGACAACAGCAGGGAAAGCAGATTTCCCGCGCAATCCGCAACAAAATGTGGTTGCTGCAACCACAACGGCTGCGTCTTTAACAACCGCCACGAATATGCCAGTACCAATTACGTTTCCGACTATGCTACCTGCCACCGCCACAAACTCATCGCTGTCAAATTTAACATCTGCATGCTGGGATTTCCAACCTACTGCACCACATGCCTCATTGCAGGGCCGCCAATTTCCCACGATGACAACAGGGCGTTATTCAACGCTCCCGGCAACGGCATCTTTAAAAGAAGTCGTATCTAGTAACATAGCATATTCTTCAGCAGATACCATGTCTCGCGAACCGAAAATAGTTGAAGGGCAAGGTGCACCAAATGTCCATTTGGCACGGGCGCCTTACAATCAGGAGGTACACAGAAAGCTCCAGCTAGAACGTTTGGAGGAAGAGATGAGGATTCAGCAACAGTACTTGGATAACAAGTACAAAATTCTATCTCAGTATGACGAGTTACTTCCAACCAACAATTCATTTTTTACTGTGACCAACAGTTCTTCACCGTCACAATTGGCCGCAAGACAAGCTATCCCCAAGCAGCTCCCGACTTTTAACGGAGATCCGGACGAGTGGCCGCTTTTCATTAGCAGCTTTGAAAACAGCGCCACTGTCGCCGGGTACACCGAAGCTGAGAATTTGATACGACTACAAGCGAGCCTTAAAGGTAAAGCGCGTGAGATGGTAAAGAGTAAACTGTTTATGCCATCCATGGTACCTGAAATTATCAAAACCCTCAAGATGTGTTTCGGTCGACCGGAGTATATTCTGGAGCAGGCGGTGAATCGAGCTCGTGGTCTTCCGCCGGTGAAAGACAAATTAGAGGCTCTTATTGAGTTTGCACTTTGTGTGCGAAATATTTGTACTACCATGGAAGGATGCCAAATGTATATGCATTTACATAACCCACTGTTGGTTAAGGAGCTGGTGCACAAGCTTCCAAACAATCAAAAGTTAAGCTGGGCAGTTCACCCTAAAAACGATGAAATACCTGTAGTGAAGCAATTTAGTGAGTGGTTGTACAGCTTAGCTGAAGCCGCAAGTACCGTAGTCAGCTTAGCGCCAACTAATACGCGCATGGTCAACACTCATACCGTCGATATGACCCGAGAACGTATGCAAGCAGAACAAAGAGCAGACCAAAACAAGCAGTGTAAAGTTTGCAAGAGCTACGAACACAAAGTAGCGCAATGTGAAGTCTTTAAAAATTTTTCACTACAACGCAAGTGGGAAGCAGTGAAGGCTAACAACCTTTGTCGCCAATGCCTCAACCCACATAGACGCAAATGTTACTTAAACAGGATCTGCGGTAAAGATGGATGTACAGTCAAACATCATCCTTTGCTCCATAAATCGGTAATGAACCAAAGTAAACCAGTAAGTACTGCGATTGAATTCTCAGATGCCACGGTAAACACCCACGGCAACGAAAGAAACCAACCTCTTTTCCGAATCGTGCCAATTTATATTCATTCCAAAATCAAAACAATAAAAATATTTGCATTTTTAGACGAGGGCTCATCCGTCACGTTAATGGAAAGAAAGATATTTGATGAACTCGACTTGGTTGGTGAACAAGACCCTTTATGTCTGCGATGGACAGGAAACACTACGCGCGTTGAGAAGAACTCTGTAAGGGCTGCTATTGAAATTTCAAGTATGACAAATAAGCGAAGGTATATTTTGAATAACATTCACAAAGTCGACGACGTCGATCTACCGGCACAATCGATCGACGCGTTTGAGTTGCAGAAAATGTATCCACATCTAGCAGGTCTACCGATCGCCTCATATGAGAACGTTAAACCATCGATGTTAATCGGCGTTGATAACTGGAAGCTCGCGGTTCCTCTCAAAATAAGAGAAGGAACTTGGTCACAACCCATAGCTTCGAAAACTCACTTGGGGTGGGCGCTGCAGGGATGCGACGTTGGTTGTACGGAAGAATGCTAGCTTAATGTCCACACCTGCGATTGCCGAAAAGGTTACGCTGAACTGCAGGAAATGGTAAAAGATTTCTTTAAGATAGAATCTCCTAAACCAACACAAGTAATGTCGAAAGAGGACGCAAAAGCCGTAAGTATTATGAATGACACGTACCAAAAGATTGGCAATCGTTATGAAATTGGGCTAATGTGGCGCGATCTTAATGTCTCGCTACCAGACAGCTATTCTTACGCTCATCAACGACTGAAATGTTTGCGAAAAAAGTTCATTAAAGATCCTAATCTAAAATATACCATACAATCACAGATCGATAATTTACTGGCTAAAGGATACGCCAAGAAGCTCACGGAAGAGGAGGTTGCAGCACGTGGTGGAAAAATATGGTATTTGCCAATTTTTATTGTAAGCAATCCGAACAAGCCTAGTAAAGTTCGAATGGTGTGGGACGCGGCTGCGAAGGTGAATGGAGTTTCGCTTAACGATTTTCTACTAAGCGGCCCAGACTCGCTCAATTCACTAGTTGAAATTTTGTTGTCATTTAGAGTCGGCAGAGTAGCGATATGCGGCGATATTGCAGAGATGTTCCACCGCATTAACATCCGGGAGAGTGACATGCACGTCCAGAGATTTTTATGGTATGATGAAGGCGATGAGCAACAGATACCCAGTGTTTATGTTATGCGAGCATTGACATTTGGACTTAATTGCGCGCCATGTATCGCACATTTTATTCGTGATAAGAACGCGGATAGTTACACTGACAAATTTCCCCGTGCTGTGGAAGCAGTTAAGAAATACCACTACGTAGACGACTATATCGACAGCGAAGATGATTCAGAGTCCACTTTGACTCTGGCTCGACAAGTTCAGAAAATTCACAGCAACGCTGGGTTCAACATTCGTGGTTGGTCATCGAATTCACGAGCCGTTGTAGAGCAACTCGAAGAAAATGGTTCTTTGGTTCAAACTGGTAAGGAATGGGGCTCAACGACGAAGGTTCTTGGAATGTTTTGGGATCCCAAATGTGACAGCTTTAAATATATTTGCCGATTTGCAAGACTCCGTCGCGACGTGATTAATCAACCGTTTATCCCTACGAAGAGGGAGCTTCTTCAAGTCTTGATGTCTATCTTCGATCCATTGGGATTTGTAAGTTGCTATACCATTGGCTCACTGACAATCTGCATGACAAATGGTGCCAATGGAAAGATGTTATGCCATTTATAACAGCAGTTGAAATTCCCCGGTGCTATTCCTTGCTGCTAAAAGATGCTGACGAAGTCCAACTTGATACCTTCGTTGATGCTGGAGCGAGCGCTTACGCAGCCGTTTGCTACTTACGAGCGAAAAGGGGCAACGACGTTACAGTAGCTCTCGTGGGCGCGGAATCAAAAGTCGCGCCACTGAAACCGCTATCGATCCCCAGGTTGGAGCTGCAGACTGCAGTGATTGGGGTCCGACTAGCTAACATGGTGAGCAACGTACATCGCATTGGTATAACATCTAGAGTTTGGTGGTCAGGTAGCTATGTTTTTACTATATATTGACAGACTGCACGCACTTGCAACAGGTAAAAAACCAAAAACTACCATCAGTTTCGATCAGATTCAACAGGCTCAGCGCTTTCTGATCAGGTATGCACAGGACTCTGAATTTAGTAGTGAAAGAAACTTGCTGAAACACGGTAAGCCTATCGAAAAGTCCAGGAAATTAATTTCAGTCAATGTTTATTTAGACGCAGATGACATAATCAGGAGCAAAGGCCGCGCTGAGCATTTAAACAATCACGAAGACATCATAGTATTGCCGAATAGCAACTACATTACTTTTTTTAATAGTGCGCTGGGCTCACGAACGTTTTCATCATCAGATGCACGAGTCTTTAATAAATCAATTGCGTGGGCGATAACATATAAGCCGGCTAAGGGTATTATACCGGAGAGTTCGCCAGAGTTGTCAGAAATGTAAAAACGCTGTTGCGGCTCCACAAGCACCACAAATGGCAGCACTACCCGCCGCAAGACTCGCCGCTTTCGAAAGGCCATTTACATATGTCGGCATCGACTACTTTGGACCACTACTCGTTACCGTTGGGAGGAGGCGCGAAAAAAGATGGGGCGTGTTGTTTACATGCCTAACTCTTCGGGCAGTACACATCGAGATCGCGCACAGTTTAGATACAAGTTCGTGTATCATGGCAATACAAAACTTCGTTTCACGTCGCGGATATCCGAGAGAAATTTTCTCGGACAACGGTACTAATTTTAAAGCATCTGAAAAAATAATTTGTTTAAAGAACGTCAATTTCCCGGACATTATATCTTCCTTCGAACAAATAAAATGGCAATTCAACCCACCAAGTGCTCCTCATATGGGAGGAGTATGGGAACGACTAGTGAGGTCAGTAAAAAATGTACTTTTTGAGATACTTCCTTCTACAAGTTTTAGCGATGAGAGTCTGCTAAGCGCTTTACATCAAGTGGAATTTATCATGAATGCGCGACCGCTTACGTACGTATCACTGGACAGCTGTGATGATGAAGCGCTAACACCGAATCACCTACTACTTGGATCGTCCGATGGATACAAGCCTATTTGTACCGATACCTGTAGTTTGAGACAGCGTTGGCGTCTGACCCAACAATTCGCCGACCGGTTTTGGCATCGTTGGGTCAAGGAATATGTACCTATCATCTCACGTCGTAGTAAGTGGTTCAACAAAATACCCCCTGTGCGTATTGGCGATGTTGTAGTGATAGTCGATCGCGATTTGCCGCGAAATTGCTGGCCCAAAGGAAAAATTGTGGACGCCATAAAAGCAAAAGATGGACAAGTACGGAGCGTGATGGTTCAAACAAAATCCGGAATACTTCATCGACCAGTTGCAAAGATTGCGGTATTAGACGTCGGCACTGAAGAAGGAGTAAACGCGTGATTCATAACTTGTTTACGGGGGAGGGAGTGTTACCGACAAGAATATAAATATAATTGGATCGCCCTATATATGACCCAACAGTAAAGATCAGGGATACTCCATGCGAATTAGATATGTACGCTGCAAATACATTTGAATGTATGCACTACATACGCGTGGTACATATACGCTTAGTTACCACTCTTACTCGTATTCTTCTACGTCGCCTGGCATGATATACATATACGCTTAGTTAC
>NW_023468626.1:0-5829 GCF_013731165.1 Rhagoletis pomonella | reverse complement strand
CAGCAAATTGCATAGATGAAATATACATCTGTATACATACATATGTAGGTACCTATATTTGCATATACAAAACAGATCCACTTATGTGCGAAGTAATAAAAAAAAATATGAACACCGTTACATGATGCCGATATTAATTCCGTTTCAAGCTCTGATATCATTAAAAAATTTTGGAAAGTACAATCAGAAAAGAACTCGGTTGAAAATCCGGTTAAAGCACACACACATACATCTACCTACATATGTAAGCGCATTATATATATGTACTATGTATGTACATAGATAAGTTCGTGTATATACATACATATGTACGTATACTGTATACTGTATTATGTATTTATTTTGGTCCGGCATTTGGAAAGACCAAGCCGAAAATGATCCCACTCAAGAAGTAGACAAGTGTGTAAGGCAAAGAAACAAAAGCTCATGCTACGTTTTTTATATAAGTATGTATGTATGTACATTCTATGTAGGTTTGTATTCATCTATATGTATGTGTGCATTTACGATTGGATGTGTCCATATAATTTTGTATGCGTGATGAAATTATCCCATAAAACCACTGTTGCTGGTAAAACTCTTGTCTTTTTGTAAACACACACACACACACACACACACACAGATGCATATAATAATTCTTTTACGCCCGTATTGAAGTTTTAACCAAGTAAAATAAAAAATAAAAACAAAAAACTAGCCAGCAGCTCAACTTGGTGTCGATATTTTGAACCGGTCTATTGCTCACCTGTATGGCAATGACCAACTCTCTCCCTTCTTCCCCTGCTATGAACATTGTCTTGGAACAGACGAGCGCGCCATTTCGGGCTTTGACGCAACTTAGTGGTTTTGCTGAAAATTATTGCTTTATTTTTATTTTTTTTTTTGGTTTAATGCTGCTTCCAGCTTCACGGCTCTTTTTGCAAAGGTGACTTTTTAGTTGTTGTTGATTCCCAAGTAAAATGTTCTCGTTTTTACGCTCATGAGCTAAGTATATTTAGCAACATTTAACAAATCTTTGTATTTTGTACCCAATTACGCTTGTGTAGAAAACCATAAACGCATGCAAACTTGGCAACATTTAGTTTTAATTAAGCCACTGTTTTAAATAGATAATAAATAAACCAGCGTTATGTAATAACTGTGCAATCATGTATGTACTTATTACACCTGCTAACATGAGTTTGTACACATGGACAAAATACAAATCGCTGCTAATAAGCATGTAAATCTGCATGTGCTTATGTACATATTTATATGTATATATATATGCTTACTAACATAATAATTATTTTAATAACGCTTGTAGCCTTGACAGTTTCATAGCGTGGCTACACCCAGCGCACTACGAGAGTTTTACAGCGAAATTCTGGCTAAGATAGTTGAAAGCCGATTGGTAAGGCGATTGAATGACAGTAGGCAAGATCGTTTGAATTATTTTTTTTTAATTATGGTACGAAAGTCTTACAAAAAAAGCTGCCTTCTTAACTTTCTTTGTGAATGGCGAGTTCAAGGTCTAGGGAACCGGATTTTTTTGTTTCTTTTTTAATATAATTTTCTTTTATTTTTCAGATTTTATTATTTTAGGGCTCTTAATTTTCATGAAAATTTCTGTAGTTAAGTTTAACTAATGAAGTAGCAATACTTTAAAATAGATAAGCTAACGGCTCTTAAAAAGAAAAAGATATACATATACATATATATTTTTTATTTTCATTTTTATTATTTTTGACGTAGAATACGTCTTACCTTAAGGTATGGGGGCTATGTTCAAATGTTGTAGTTGTAATTTTTAGAGCTTCACAAAAACGCTTATTGCACGAGAACTAATAAAGCGATTTCAAAGAAAAGTGTGGCGTTTCAAAGATAAAATTCCAAACCTGTCGACAGATTCATTTTTGTAAATAACCAATTCGGTTTCTGTCGTAAAAACAACGGTAAACATTGCCTTATTTTGGGGTCAATTTTGAGCCTTTAAAGTGCTCTAGCAACTTATTGTTGGCATATATAACTTTCATTTTCGGGATATAGGTTCTTTGGAGCAGTAGAAATATTATCGGGTACAAATTTTATATAAATTTAACAAATATTGAGCATTTTAAGGCAAAAAATTGTTGAAAAAATTTGCAAATTTTTTTCATTACCAAAATGCTCGAAAACCGCTCGAATGATTTTGTTTTTGTTTTCTTTAATCAAAAACTCAAGAGTTTTCCTTTCGTTTGGTATATGGGAAGTATTGGTTGATATCTTCTATATATGTTTATTTTATTCAAATATATGGGCATAAATGATTTTCCATACAAAATCACCTCGTCATCATTTTGCAAACACGTGCATATGTTGGAAGTGTGGGAAGGAGACAAAAAGTATGTATGTGTCCGTAAGTACATATTTCGGGGTTTATCGGTATAATAATCGATACTTTGTCGGTTTTATTACCGATGTTTTTATCGAATTTGCTATCGAAATTTTTATCGATAATGTTATTGATTTTGCTATCGATATTTTCGGAACTTATCGATATAATGATCGGTATTTTTTCGATTTTGTTATCGATATTTTTTCTCGATTTTGTTATAGATATTTTGTTGACTTTGTTGTCGATTTTGTTATCGACACTGTAATCGATTTTATGATAGATTATTTATCGATTTTGTTATCGATATTTTTATCGATTTTGTTATCGATTTTATTACCGATATTTTTATAGATTTTGTTGTCGGTATTTTAATCGATTTTGTAATCGATATTTTTACCGGTTTTGTCATCGATATTTTTATTGATTTTGTTTACGATTTAGCTATCGATATTATTATTGCTTTCGTTATCGATATTTTCATCGAATTTGTTATCGATATTGTTATTGGTTTTGCTATCGATATTTTCGGAACTTACCGATATAATGATCGATACTTTTATCGATTTTGTTATCGATATTTTTTATCGATTTTGTTATCGATTGTGTAATCGATTTTGCTATCGATTTTGTCATCGATACTTTTATCGGTTTTGTTACCGATATTTTTATCGATTTTGCTATCGATATTGTTATAGATTTTTTTATAGGTTTTATATTCGATATTTTTATTGATGTTGCTATCGATATTGGTATCGATATTTTTATGGATTTTGTTATGGATTTTGTTATCGACTTTATAATCGATTTTGTTATCGACTTTGTTATCGATTTTGTAATCGATATTTTGATAGATTTTGTAATCGATTTTGTAATGAGTATTGTTATCGATTTTGCTATCGATTTTGCTTTCGATATTTTTTCGATTTTGATATCAATATTTTCATCGATTTCTTTATCGATGTTTTTATCGATTTTGCTACCGATATTATTATCGCTTTTGTTATCGATATTTTTTGCTTAGTGTGTGCTTTTGTTTTTTTACTTGGATATGCTCTTAACCATACTACGTATTCTACGTTTAAATTTAGCGGCTGTATCTCCGATACAGCCTGCAGGCCAAGACGAAGGCGCTGGACTGTTCCTTTTTTTATTAAATTTTTAGATTTTATTGTTTAAAAAGAAAAATGTTTTTTTTAATAGGATTTAATTTTTAAAACTTATATTTTTTCGTTTTAAAAAGGAAATTTTTTTATTGCAATTAGTTTTTAGTAACTCCTTTTAAATTTAATTTTAGTTTTCTTTTTGAATTATATTATTTCAAAAAGTAAACATATATGCTCTTTATTTTAAATTTTTAGATTTTATTGTTTAAAAAAATTTTTTTTTAATTGGATTTAATTTTAAAACTAAATTTTTATCGTTTTTTAATTAATTTTTGGTTCTTTATTAAATTTGTTTTCTTTTAATTGTTAGACTTTTTGCTTTCAAAAGGGCTTTTTTATTGCATTTAGTTTTTAGTAACTCCTTTTCAATTTAATTTTAGTTTTCTTTTCGAATTATATTATTTCAAAAAGTAAACATATATTTTTTTTAGTTTAATAGGGAATTTGGAATTTTTTATTACATGCTTTTTACTTTAAATTTTAAAAAAGTAAATATATATGTATTTTTTTTTTAGTTTCACAAGGAATTTTGAATTTTTTTATTACATGCTTTTTATTGTAAATTTTTAGATTTTCTCGTTTTAAAAAAATTTATTTTTGTTATTTATGGCCTTATAACAATTATATTCAACAATTTTATTGAGCGTGAGGCTGTTTTTTAAGAAAGTTTTAGTGAAAAAGCCACAATTTACATTTTTGGTAGAAGCTATAGCTATTTCGGAGATCACCACGTCTCCTCATCAGACTTCTTCAACTGGGATTCGATCCAACGGCTTCAAGCTCAATAAAATTGTTGAATAAAAGTTAAAAAAAAGTGTTTTATTTAATCTAATTTTTAAAAACTTAGCTTACTAATATTTTCTTTTTTAAGTTAATTTTATTTATTTTTTTTTTTTTAATCTAATTAACCTTACTTATAAAAGAAGGCGGTTGTCAATTCATCGGAATATTTTTTGTTTGTTTTATTATCGCATAACTTGGAACCACGTGAAGTGCTTTCTATAATTCTTTTTGCATCGGAAAGTTGGTACCTGAAGGGTAGTTCCATACTAATGTAGTTTAGTTCCGGTCATTGGATTATGAAGAAATTAACGGTATTCCAAAATTTTTATATGAGCTTTGAACCGAGTCGGTTGTATTTTTTTGTTTGCTTAAAAATCACTTGTTTTTAGTTTTAAAAAGAAATATATATATACATTAGGGCGAGTCATTTTTTTGCATTATGCGCGTATAGCACAGAAGGATTCTACGTGTAATTCTAAGCAAATTTGCCGAAGAAACCATGGGTCTAAAATCAATTTAGAGTTTGCAAAATTGCGAAAATGGGTTTCAAATAAAAAAGTGAAAATCTTCCCTGTTGCGCCCTCTGGTGGATGTTTTAAGAAAAATTTATGAATAAAAATAGAAGAACACCCAGTTTTACAATCAAATCAATATCGAGTGCATGCCAATCCAGCTTGTATGCTAATTTTAGCATAAAATATTTTCGATTAACCGATGGTCCGGCACCAAAACGGCAATAACGCAAATGCTGATTACATATTAATACGCAATTAATGTGAACTAAATTAATGCTAAATTGCTTTGGCCTAGACATAACTAACGGCTTTTATGCAGCTGATGCGATAATAGTTAAATCTCATGTTTATTTTTTTCCTTTTGGAATTGTTATGCAAAGTAAATAATCGCCAAATACATGGAGCACAAGGGTTATTAAAAATTGTTTACGCATAATTTCTTAAATGCATTTTTCTTTTTTTTTTGTTGAAAGTGAGTCAAGAAATGATGTTTGTGCAATCATTTGTGTTAATAATTTTTTCGTTTTGAAAGAATATAATTTTTAAAAGAGTTTACTTAGAGTTACAAAATTACAATGAATTTGTGGTTTTAAAACATTGCTAAAGACGGCACCCTGAAATTGTGCATATGGAAACTGTGCATACGAAATAATGCATATGAAAAAAACCGAAATAATGCATATGAAAAAAACCGAAATAATGCATATATGCATAGTTTCGGTTGAAAACCGAAATAATGCATATGAAAAACCCGAAATAATCCATACATGCACACTTTCGTTTGAAAACCGAAATAACGCATATGAAAAAACCGAATTAATGCATACATGCACAGTTTCGACTCAAAACCGAAGTAATGCATATGACAAAAACCGAAATAGTGCATACATGAAAACGAACTTCTTTCTGAGTAGGCGGCCTTCGGCCGCGCTTAGGGATTATAACCCTTACTAAGTAGAATTCTGCTTTCTGTGTTGCCGGAAAAGGGGGCCGGAAGTACTTTTGCGCAGAA
>NW_023468625.1:0-5830 GCF_013731165.1 Rhagoletis pomonella | reverse complement strand
TTGCATGCATTGTGAAAAAATCTTTGCGCCAATAATTTTGGGGGCACACTATGTTTATTTTGAACTTAAGTTGTGATAAGTTGTTTTGTTTTGTTTCTGTACAGAAGAGAAACGACTGGCCTGCTTTGTTGAATTTGGATAAAATCGCTTAGACGGTTACTGAAAAAATTAAGAAGAAGAAAGAAAGTTCTATCACCTTTTGTTTCCATGCTAGAGCTTCTCAAATATTCTTCTTCTTCTTCTTGACACTGGCTGGATGATGGAAACTTTATACTCACGGATTCGTAATCAGCACAAAAAAGTCGATCAAAAATAGCTCCAAAATTTGCCGCATCAAGATCGGTGTTGTCCTGTGTTACCTACACTAATTTTATATAGAGAAGCTCCTTCTTTTTATAAGAGTTGATCTCGCGAACGGCTTTACCGATTTTTTTGAAATGTTGGATACCTACTGCAGACTTTCGGTATACAAAGGGAACGTGCCATCACCCATATATATCGAATTTTTCATACCATATATCTTTGAAAGTATTTAAGGTAGTGTTCTGGAAATCGGTATAGAGATTTCGGGGCTACTGGAAAAGGGGGCATGGTGCTTTCAAAACATATTGAAACTTTTACCTATCTGTAAATACATACACCCATAACACAGTGTTTTCTTTTTCTTTTTATACCCGAGCGCACTTGTGCACAAGGGTATATTAATTTTGTTCACATAACGGTTGTTTGTAACAGCCAAAACGAATCGAGATAGATATAGACAAATGTATACATAAATGATCAGGATGAAAAAAGAAATCGATTTAGCCATGTCTGTCTGTCCGTCCGTCTGTCCGTCTGTCCGTCCGTCCGTGTATACGATAACTCGAGAAAAAATTGAGATATCTCAACGAAATTTGGTACGTAGGTTTCCCTTAATCCAAGGTAGGTTGGTATTGAAAATGGGTGAAAT
This sequence comes from Rhagoletis pomonella, assembly GCF_013731165.1. NCBI lineage: Eukaryota > Metazoa > Arthropoda > Insecta > Diptera > Tephritidae > Rhagoletis > Rhagoletis pomonella. The sequence goes on along the minus strand of NW_023468625.1, from coordinate 4,878 downwards.
CGGACTGTAACCACGCCCACGTCCCATATAACGGTAATTTTCGGAAATACGAAAACTGCGATATTTTAGTAACTACTGAAGATTATTCAATAAATTGATATTTACAAAAATTTTTAGACGAAAAATAAGAATGTTATAAATTTTTGGAAAATGGGCGTAGCCACGCCCACTTATGGTTACATGTGTATATCTTAGGAACCGCTGCACCAATTTCTTCCAAACTTGGCACACTTGTTGGCCTTGGTACAGCATACAAAATCGCCGAAAATTTTTAAAATTGGACGATAACCACGCCCACATCCCATATAACGGTAATTTAGAGAAATACAAAATCTTCGATAAATCAGTAAATATTGAAGCCAATTTATTCAAAATTGATGCTTGCAACAATTCTTTACCAAGAAATACGTTTATGGTAAAATTTTGGAAAAGGGCGGGGCACCGCCCACTTATGATCACATATATGTATATCGGTAACCGTTCTACCAATTTGTACCAAACTCGGTATTTTTATTGTGCTTGCTACATAAAAGCAAAGCGTTGAAAATTATTGAAATCGGATTAAAATTACGGCCGCTTTTCATATAACGGTAAATTTCAGAAATGCTTGAAACTTCAATATTTCGAAATTGAAGGACGCTAATTTACTCAAAATTGATACACCCCGGCTTACCATCTGCGGTAGGTTTCGGAAAGGTGAAAAACATATATTTAATATTTGCGCCGGGTATTTAATGTTCGGCTCCGCCCGAACTTAGACTTTCTTACTTGTTAATAATAAATTTTTTTGTTAATTTTTAAAAGGAATATAGTTCATTTTGCATCAAATGGTACCAAATTTTGAGTATGCAGTTTTGTAGTTGACTTAATTTTAGTATCATAAAGTACAAATTTTAAATGGCTATAAGTTACCGTTGATTTTTGAGAACTTTTTCGCTGATGATGTTGCGCATTTTCTCCGTATAACGAATACGTGAGAATTATTTTGTATGGGAAAAAATGCCGAAGAGTGTCAGAATGTAAAAGACTTAGTCTGGTGGATGAACTTCTCCTAAACCACCGAAACGGGTTTAATGACATATTGTATGTGTTCGAGTTTTATAGTTTATATACTTTAAGTTCACACCTTAAAACGCCAGGTGGCGCTGGGGTCGAGTTATTACTCAAAATCGTATTTGTGATCCGATTCGAGATATATAGGGCAACGAAGGGGCAATACTATTGCAAAACAAGATGCGCAATTGCTAAAAATCGTCAATTCGGAGGCAGAAGGGATCAAAGTCAAATTAACTATACTATACAGGTTCAAGGACGATTCATCATCGAGCCGCTAGAACTTCTTCCCGGTGTAACGCTTTCGTCAGGTTATTTAAGACGGCAATGGAGGATATGCCTTCTGTCGACCACAAAACCAAACGTGAACGTGAATTGTTGGCGAAAACGTTGGTCCAAATGTTTCAATAAAAAAATTACTTTTGGGCGGGACGAAGTTCGCCGGGTCTGCTAGTTTAAAATAAAAATTAATCTAGTTACACTTTGAATTTGCAATCATTTTTATGAACTTGCTATTAATCGCTCAAAACAACACGCATTGCCTGTTTTCATTTTTCTATAATTAAAGTTACATAAAACCTATTTCAAAATATATTTAAATAATATAAAATAACTAGCGGTACCCCGGTGTGCTTCTCTACACCAAATATTGAAAAATTAATGAAAACGCCGTACTTCCTTTTGTTGGAAGTTCATGTTCGCATGACGCGCTCGTCGACCTATATTTTAACGACTGGCTCGTGGTGGATTTCTTGGACGCGTGATTCTACAGCTGTATTCTGCGCATACCGTCCACGTCGTACTTCATTTTGTTGGGAGTGCTCCTCAACATTTTGCGATAACATCATGTTCGCAAGACGCGTACGTCGGCCTATATTTGAACGACTGGATCGTTGCATTTTATTCAATAGCGAACGAAAAACTCAATGCATAGGAACGAATTCGATAAATCGTATGGTAAACGCACTTTTTTTTTAAATAATCAAATGAAATTCTCAATCGACAGTAAAAGAGCACTTGAAAAACCTTCATTCGAAGCCAAAGAACACACACGATTTTCCACAATGGTTTTGTTCACTATAAATCAATGAGGAGAAATACCTGCATGGAAAATTTCCAGTGTACTCAAACTTTTCGTACGAAACGATGCAACAAATTTGTGCAAAAATATTGAAATTGACGAAAAAAAATAAAATCAAATATGAATTAAGAACTATATTTATCACACGTGTTGATTCTCCAAAGTCCAAAATAGAAAGACCAAAGAGATAATACGATGAAATGACAGATATGTTGTGTTGTGGTGACTTTCATTCCATTGGCTCTACAAAATCCCTATTGAAAAACTTGCGGCCATGTTTATACTTGACTTAATTTATCCGAAGAAAAAATAAACACAGCACATTATAGCAACAATTTTTCACTATGTTTTCGATTTTCCATGTATCTGATGTTGTACCATATACGTGGTTCATGTGACAGACATAAACTGTCATATATCATGAACCGCTGGACCGACTTCGGGCCCACTTCACATAACCCATCTGCATGATAGTCCGAATATACCGTTTAAATTTGGTAGAATTCGTGCACTTATTTTTTTATTTAAGATGGGAGGTGCCACGCCCCCCTTTCCCAATACCGCACATTTTTCTCCATGAGTATGGAATTATTTCATATGTCTCTATACCAATTTCCAGTAATCTACTACAAATATTTCAAGAGATATACCAGATGAAAATTTTTGTTAGTATGGGTGGTGCCACGCCCCCTTTTCCGAATTCGGGGAAACTTAACACAAACCATCTGCATAATAGCCCGACTATGCCGTATAAATTTGGCTGAAATCTTGGACTTATTTTTATATATAAGATGGGAGGTGCCACGCCCTCTTTTCCAATACCGCCCATTTTTCTCCATGAGTATGGAATTATTTGATATACCTCTATACCAACTTTCAGTACTCTACCACAAATATTTCAAGAGATATACAACACACAAATTTTAGTTAGTATGGGAGGTGCCACACCCCCTTTTACGAATTCGGGCAAACTTCACATAAACCATCTGCATGATAGCCTGAATATGCCGTAAAAATTTGGTTGAATCCGGTGAAGCCGTTCTCAAGTTACAAGCTCACACCAAAAACGTGTACTTATTTTTATACATAAGATACATATGCCACGCCCCCTTTTCCAAATTTGGGCAAACTCCACATAAAATATCTGCATGATGGCCCGAATAAGCTATATAAATTTCGTTGAATTCGGTGAAACCGTTCTCAAGTTATAAGCTAACTCACTAATTTTAATATATAAAATAGAGGCGCCACGCCCCTTTTCCGAATTCAAGCAAACTTCACGTAAACCATCTGCATGATAGCCCGAATATGCCGCATAAATTTGGTTGAATTCGGTGAAACCGTTCTCAGGTTATATGATCACACCAAAAACGTTCACTTATTTTTATGTATAAGATATAAGTAAACATTGACTGGAAACAAATATATACAAATATATTTGTTTAATAAAACATTACAGCAGCCAAATAAGTTGGACTACCATTGTAATCCACGCGACTAACCGTGTGGGTAGAATCCTCGCGCCTAATGCAGGGGATGCTTTCCATTTCCAGACAACCGGTCAGGTACGTGCATGATTTTTAATTTCGACCAAACTCAAATACATTGTTTGTTGGTCCAAATCACATTTTCCCGCTTTTTATATTCGAAACTGTATGGTGGAAAGTGTGTTCTAATATATATTTGATACACAAAAAATGATCACGGCTGTATTTTTTGCTGATATATTTCATACATATGCTCCATTTAGTTAAACAATATAAGAATATTGTAGTATGTACCACAGAAACGTATATTTTCTATAAAAAAGTGTTCGCTATTAGAGATTTAGGTTGATTGTAGTTCAAAGTGTCTCTTTCTCGGTAAAAAAGTTTGAGAGAAAAAAAATACACTTTTTGAGAAATTAAATTTAAAAAAAATATGCACTTTTTGTTTATTGTTAAATAAAAAATTTTAAATAATGAAAATCAATATCTATATCACTCTATCTTGAAGTGACAAGAATTACTGACATTTGAGTAAAAACATTGTTGGAATCTATTAAATTTTGACAAAGTTATGGGCATTTTAAAAAAACATTCTCACTGTCAATTCGAATAAACGATTTTTGCCTGAAAAACAAAATCGCGTTTAATTCGGCCGAAAAATTTTTCCGAGCCAAAAGAAAAAATACGTGTCTCATTATTTGGACCAACAAACAATGTATTTGAGTTTGGTCGAAATTAAAAATCATGCTCGTACCTGACCGGTTGTCTGGAAATGGAAAGCATCAGGGTTAATATATTTTTTCCCTTAAGTAGAGGAAATGATATTGGTCAAGCGACGCCGTCTTACTGACATGTCTTACTGACATGTCCTCTGTGTCTGTTTACTTCACAAATGTCAAAGCCGAACTGAAATTTTCCGCTATTTGCAAAAATTTGAGTATCTTCCGATAGGGTAATGATTTTTGCGTCACCTGGTATTTATGTATGTTACTAAGTAAAAGTGATAGTATAGACTTATTGTGATTTTATAAAAGTACATATGGGTCATTCCATACAATATTTACACCTCAATATTTTTTCTTGGGGTCAAATATATTTTTCATTCTTTATCGAAATATAGAAGACACCCGTTTTTTTTTTATTTCGTCATGATATTCGAAAATCTCGAAAAAATCCCGAAATTTTGAACTCACCAAGAAGTATCTTATTTTAATTGTTTGCTGTTAATAAACTATTTGTTGGAGAAAATCAGTTAAG
>NW_023468624.1:0-5832 GCF_013731165.1 Rhagoletis pomonella | reverse complement strand
CTATCCTATGATTCATGTTATTGTCATGAAATTAAAAAGCCAAAAGGTCGGCGATATTGTTTCAAATACGCTAACTACGACAAGCTTAAAATAGCTATATCTTAAGTAATCGTGCCTGAGTACGATGGGGATGTAGAGAACAGTGCCTTACACTTTAGTAAATTCTTGAATAATATATTCAGTAAGCTCATTCTTCTTGTTAAAGAAAATACCGGACCTCGTAAGTCGTTGTGGTTTAACTCGGAGCTAAAGCATTTAAAAAATCAAAAAACTAAACCATTTAAACTTTATAAAAAATCAGGCCTGTCTTCTCACTACGTCGCGTACTCTATCCTTTGCCATAAATACAATGCCTCAAACAGAAAATGTTACAGGGGTTATATTAATAAAATTCGCATTAACATCGTTTCTAATCCCAAGTCATTTTATCATTTTGTTAACTCAAAACGTAAAATAAATGGGTTTCTCTCAACACTGAAATTAGATGATGTTATTTCTAGTGATGATGATATAATTGCTCATATGTTTGCAAATTATTCTGTCGAGCCAAATGTAGAAACTTCTAGCTATCCACTCCCACAGTTTGACTACATCCGTATTCCTTCAATCTCTGCTGACAATGTTCTCCTTCATTTGAATAGTTTTAAAAATTCTTTTCTAAGCGGTCCGGATGGTATTCCCTCCTGTGTCCTAATAAGTTGTGCTGATTATCTATATAAGCCATTAACAAACATCTTCAATGTTTCTCTAAAGCAAGGAGTTTTCCCCTCTTTATGGAAGGAGTCGTATAAAAATGGAAGCAAGTCGAATATTGCGAATTATAGGGGAATCGCTAAGCTGTGTGACATTCCTAAATTATTTGAAGAAATCGTTACGGAAGAACTATCTTATTCCATAACGCCTGTTATCGATGTATCAACACGGATTTTGTAAGGCAAATCAACTGTATCAAACTTTCTTGAATTCACTACAAATGTTAACAATGGTTTCAAAAGTAACTATCAAACTGACGTCATTTACACTGATTTCAGCAAGGCATTTGATAAAGTATCTCATACAACTCTAATATACAAACTTGATAAAATTGGTTTCCCTCCAATCCTGCTGCGCTGGCTTTCTTCTTATTTCATTGGTAGGAAACAGAGGGTTATCTTTAAAAAATGTTCATCTCGGGTAATTCATGTGATGTCAGATGTACCTCAAGGTGGCCCCCTTCTGTTTCTTTTATTCATCAACGATCTTCCAAATATATTCTAATTGCTTAATGTACGCAGGCGATGTTAAGTTATTTAAGTTCATTGGTGCTCCAGGAGAGAGGGAACAATTACAGGCGGACCTTAGTAATGTGTCTAAATGGTGCGAAGTAAGCTCAATGCACTTCACTTGAAAAAGTGTAAATTTATGGGTTTCTCTAGAAGACCCTTTCAATCATATAGCTAGCGCATTTGTGAACATAGTGTTGATCAGGTAACTAATTTCATTGATCTAGGCGTAACCATGGACCCTAAGCTTGAATTCAAGTCCCATTTAAACTCTTGTGTTAATAGAGCCAAGGGCGTCTTGGCTTTCATGAAACGCTGGGCTAAAGAATTCAGAGGTCCTTATGTCGAGAAAGCTCCCTCCACCTCCCTAGTCAGGCCGATCTTGGAATATGGGTCCATCGTATGGAACCCTAGATATCAAACGCATTCTGACGGACTCGGGTCGGTACAGAAACAATTCTTATTATTCGCATTAAACAATTTGCCTTGGGATTCGACATTAAATCTCCCGCCGTACTAAAGCCGCTTGAAACTCATAAAATTGCCAACGCTTCACAGCCGTAAGGAGATGCTCGGGGTTTTGTTCATGATTAAGATCTGGAGCGGGGTAGTCAATAGTCCTTTTCTACTGAACCATATCACGTTTTGTATTCCTTCTAGACCTTCTAGACAATACCAGCCCATTAAGCTAACTATTTGTAGAATAAATTTTGAAATGCATGATGCTTTTCGTTGCCTATGCCAGGACTTTAATAAGCATTACGACTATTTGGACACCTCCGACTCACTTTTTACCATTAAGAAAACCTTACTTGAGATTTTGAATAAATAACAAGTAAACCCTTACATTGCACTTTATCGTTCAGCTGGTGAACTGTATTTCTGTTCACTTTATGAGGTAAACGTGGTCGATTCGCTCACTTTTCCGACTGCGCCACGGTTGTGAGCATTTGTAAATTCAACTTTGCATGATGCTTTACGGTGTTTATGCCAAGATTTTAACAAACATTATGATTGCTTCGACATATCTGAATCGATTTTTTTTGTAACTAAATAAATTAATATCTTTAACAGGGAACGATAAATTACACACTATTTATGACTGCTTTGTACAATTGCAATCGGCTTGGTATATTTTCGCGACCGCGTAAGACAATACGAGCTTGGATCGGAAACTCGGCCTTTCCGACCATGATCAACAGCTTGTCCACAGCGCGGAGCGGAAACTATAGCTTTCCGCCTACCACACATTCAAAGTAATGACTTCGGGAAAATTGATCGGAAACTCGTTCTTTCCGACCATGATCAACAGCTTGTCCACAGCACGGAGCAGAAACTAGGTCTTTCCGCCCGCCGCACACAAAAGTACACTTGAGACTAGGCCTCGCCAGCTGCCAAACCTGCTATTTTATATTATTATTATCATTATTATTATTATTAAAAATTAATATTTATAATTAGTCTACTCTGTAATATATCACACATACTTAAATATCTAAATCTTTTATCCTCATTTGTCTGTAAGAAAACATTTTTCTGTAGACCAAATAAATAAATAAATAACAATTTGTTTAGTAATAATTACATATTAGTTTTGAAAAAAAAATTTATTGCTATCCCGCAGCCAAGTCAGTAATACGGCAATGCTGTTTTGTTAATGCTATGAATCAGGGATGTTGCGAATGTGGAATTTTAGACATCCGCGGATGCGAATGCGGATGCGGGCGTTTAAACGCTAACATCCGCGGATGCGGATGCGAATGCGGATGTCAAGTATTTGTATACCCGAGCGCACTTGTACGCAAGGGTATTATAACTTTGTTCACATAACGGCTGTTTGTAACAGGCAAAACGAATCGAGATAAATATAGACAAATGTATCGTCACTAGAGACGAATAAAGGCGCGCTACTGTTTCGACGGCGAAAAAAGACGCATAAAAAAATTTTACGAAAAAGGCGATTAATAAAAACTTCGGGGAAAAAGACGCGTAACCTAGTTGAGGGCGAAGAAAGACGCGTAATCATTGATTTATACTTGGTCAAGGACTGTGACTTCAACATTATTCCCAGAAACTCTTTACGGAATGTACATAGTATTATAACCGCAAACATAGTTGTCCGCGAAAATAAGTTTACGCGTCCTTCTTCGCCGTCAAATATTTTAACGCGTCAACTATGTTAAGAGTCTTTCTTCGCTGAAGTTTTCTTTATGCGCCTTTTTTCGCGGCCAACTTTTGAGCTCGCGCCTTTATGAAATGAAAAGAGTAACCGTATGTGCACACGATAACTCGAGTACAAATTGAGATATCTTAACGAAACTTAGTATGTGTTGAAAATGGGCAAAATCGGACGATAACCACGCCTGCCTCCCATATAACGGTAGTTTTCAGAAATACGAACACTGCGATATTTTAGTATTTACTGAAGCGTACTCACTCGAAATTTATATGTACAATCATTTTTAAGCGAAAAATAAGAATATTATAAATTTTTGAAAAATGGGCGTAGGCACGCCCACTTATGATTACATGTGTATATCTTGGGAACCGCTGCACCATTTTCTCCCAAACTAGGCACAGTTGTTGGCCTTCACAAAACATACCAAACGGCTGAAAATTAATAATAAATTAAAATAAAAAATCGGATTGTAACCACGCCCGCATCCCATATAACGGTAATTTAGAGAAATACGAAAGCTCCGATAAATCAGTAAATACTGAAGCTAATTTATTCAAAGTTGGTGTTTGCAATAATTCTTTAGCAAAAAGTAAACTTATAATAAAATGTTGGAAAATAGGCGTGACCCCGCCCATTTAAGACCACATATGTGTATCTCGGTAACCGTTCGATCAATGTGTATCAAACTCGGTATGATTATTGTGGTTGCCCCATAAAGGCAAAACGTTGAAAGTTATTGAAATCTGACTAAAATTACGACCACCTTTTTATAACGCTAATTTTGCCCAAAATTGATACTAACAACAATCCCTTGAAAAGAAGTAACGTTGTTATGGAATTTTGGAAAATGAGCGTGATACCGCCCACATATAGCGATATAAGTATGTGTAAGTTTATCTCTTTATGTTTAACTGAACGTTCTATCGAAGATGTTTGAAATTTACGTAAAACCACCACTGCTTACCATGTAGCGGTAGTTTTCGTAAAGGTGAAAAAACTATATTGAATACTTGCGCCGAGTATTTAATGTTCGGCTCCGCCCGAGCTTAGACTTTTTTACTTGTTACAAAATAATTTAGGTGAGTAAATTAGGTGATTTAGTTAAATAAAAAATGGAAAGGTTAGTAATTTTTAGTATTTTTTTTTACTTATTTGAATTTAAAAATTGGAATATTGTATTCAATAAAAAGTTTTTAAAGGGTCGTAAATCAAACCTGCGCCACTAAATAACTACTCGCTCGCTGCGAAAAACTTGAAACTTGACAAAATTGTAAATTCTTTTCGATTGAGGCTGCACCAGTCGAGAGGACTTTCAGTTATATTTATTTATTTATTTTTATTGCGGTGCAATAATTCTTTTTTTGGGAATTGCATCGGTCTGCAAATGTCGTATGTATCCTCCTGACTTTCATCTTCACAATCTAGTATCATGGCAAGATCGTTGTTTAAACACCGTCGTTTTTCAAAGAATTTTTCATTATCATTATTTTGGTTGTTTCTGAATGTGGAGAACCAGTAACTCAACAGCGTTTTTCGATTTTAGTTTTTGTAATTCATTTTTGATCCTTTCTTCTGTGACTGGCCAGATCTACGTTTTATCATTGCAATTGCATAATATTTCAGGGACCGAAAATAACAGTTATTTTTTTACCAGTTAAACTTGGCCTAATATTTTTTATTCCGAAACTTTTTTTCTGGATAATAAAAAAGCAGCTTATCAAAATTAAACAAATTTGGTATCATTTGAAAGAGGGCTGAAATAGCTTTTAAACAGAAATAACGAACGAAGGTTACCACCTCTATTTATATTATTTTTATATATATTTATATAGTCTTTTGATTTAAATTATGAAATGTTGGTTTTTACTGAAACTTGGCTAAAACCGAATATGTTTAATACTGAAAAACTGTGTAATTAGTATGAAATATTTAGAAATGATCACTTGGATAGAAAAGGCGGGGGTGTTTTAATAGCTCTTCAGACTGACTTTTCCTCTGAAAAAGTTGAGTTCACTGGTTCAGATGATGTTGAATTCCTCTGTGTTAGAATACGATGCCCCTCAAGTAGCATTTTTCTTGTTGCAATTTATATTCCACCTAACTCTAACCCTTCGGTTTACTTTAAACATTATTCATTATTGCTCTGTTTATTTGCCATGGTCAAGCCCTCCGATTCGATTGTTGTGTTAGGTGATTTCAATCTAGCGTGTGTTTCCTGGGATTCGGTGGATGGAATTGTGGTGCCAAATTCTTCTCGGGATGTACTTAACCAATTTCTTAACGAACTTTCCGATCTTGGTCTATATCAGATTAATTCAGTTATCAACAACTTAGGCAAATGTCCTGATTTAGCGTTTACTGATGATACTGCTAGATGCCCTATAATACGCG
>NW_023468623.1:0-5834 GCF_013731165.1 Rhagoletis pomonella | reverse complement strand
TTTTAATATTTATTCATATACAAAAGGAATGAATGATTTTAGCCTCAAATTTTTTTCAGTTGAGTGAATAGGTACCTGTTTTGATCAATATGTATTCAACAAAGTGTGATTGTGATTGATAAGAACCATGATACAAAAAAGAAGGTAGTTCCATTTGATGACATTCGTTGTTGTTGTTAACCATTTGACTTTTAATAAAATTATGACATTTCATCAAATTCATGCTACCTGGGCCCTATTGCACCAACGAGTTATCATTACCATTTTAGCAAATTATCGAACTTGCGCAAAGGTTTGTGTTTTACCAACATGATAAGGAAAGTCACTCAAATGAGTATTGATAAGTAAAATATCACTCAAAATCATAGATAAACGTTGCACCAAAATTCCAAATGCTTAGCGAAAAGGCTTTAGCGGATAAGTGATAAGTTATGCAAATTATCTAAATTTATTAACATTTCGTTGCACTAAAAATTTTTATTTATCACTTATCATCTTTCATTTTGCTAACTTTAGCATTATTTTGCTAAAAGTAATTTTACCTACCATACAAGTGATAAGTTACATTTATGCAGTCTGAATGAATTTATTTATTGTAAAAGAACAATACAATTATACCTTAACAATCTAAAAATTAAGCTCTAACACGTGATTCGATAAAATATAGACATACAAAATGCTTCGATTCGAACTATTAAATTTATTAGATGAGGAAAATCCGTAAATAATAAAAGGCGTCTCATAAAATAAAAAATCAGCTACAGTTTATACTATGTCTCCATTGAGAGATTTATCCATTAAGATTTAATAAATCCAGTTGCTAAATCACAACCGTCTCCATTACCACAACGAGATATGTTTGACGTTAACATTTTTAAATATTTGACTTTTGCTTATGTATGATTTTATAAATACAGTTGCGGACATTGATATACAGACAGATAAAAGGAAGGTGCCAAGCGGAATTTCGTTATGTGAATTCTTAATATTATTGGCTTCTTATTCGTGGTAAATATGTATGTATAATATACAGTTTGGAAAATGTAAAGAATGGTACCATATTCCCAATAATTTTCCCGAATTTAAGAAAAATTATCGAAACGGTAAAAAACATTTGCGGAAAGAAAAATTTTTGTAGAACTCTCTTATTCATAGGAGGGAACCGAAAATCCTATCGTGGGCCTTTGGCATATCATGAAGACGAATTGAGTTCTAGAGGATGTTCGGTGCAATGTTATCGAAGCAGAACCATTACCGAAATTTATAAATTTTGTCAGAGCGCGCAAATGACTTATAGAAAGCGGAGAAGACTCTGCATAATATTACTATAAAACATTTCTTCTAAATTTTTAGTTTTTAAAAAAATATTTTCTTAATTTATTACAACCAAAGTTATGTACATATGTATTACTAATTTTCCTCCCAAACTAACAAAAATGTAAAAATTCTTAAAAATACGAAAATTCATGTTTTTATGATAGGCTAGATTTCAATGTCCTCAACTGTATATTGAAAACACAAATGTCATTTGACTTATGGCATGTGAATTTGTGGTTGCCACATCCAACAAATTGTACTTATTGATCAATATTATTGAAGATTTGACGAAGATTTAACTTAAATCTACCGCCTTTCGAGATTGCCCTGTATTTGTCCCGTATTCGGTGTTTCGAAGCCTTAACAGCTCATTAAAATGCCATGCCTATGAACGAGTTTTAAGAGATGTTGGTAAATGATCGTAATTTTCTCCATAAACAGTTATTATTTTCTAATCTGAATACCTGTGATTCGAACCGAGGAATACATACAGTGACCAAAATAGAAATTAGGACTCGACATTTTGGTAAGTTTTGGCTGCTTTTCCTTAGTTAATTTAATGTTTATTATTTATTTTATGAAAGTAAAGCTCTTTTCCTAACAAAAACCATATAATAAATAATAAATTTCCAACTTTGTGCAAAAAACTATAAAAGTTAATTCTGCAATGTTTCATCAAAATTTCAAACTTTTTAATTAGAATCTTCAGAAAAAAATTTGGTTTGCAGTTTTGTAACTCATTCAAATTGAGTATTGGCAACCCTGGTTCCACTTTTGTTTATTATAAACAATGGGCCGTACGCAGAAAACCTAAGCAAATGCTTTTTCTTAAAATTTCAGACCTTTTACTCAATTTGTTAAAATAAATTTATGAAATTAAAAAAAAAAGTTATTGCTTATTTTTTATGCATACGGTCCTATGAAGTCATCCACATGTATATTCCTATAATAATTCAAATTCAACACAGTGACTCTCCTTTATTACCAGTATTATTATCTACGAGTGATTCCTTATTTTCAAAATGTTTCGCGATTTAGTGACAAGTTGTGATATATTTGAAAAATTTAGAGAATGTGGAGGTATTGAAGATTATATTTTTTTATATAATATAAAATCTGAAATTGTGGCTAATATGAGTGGTGAAAATGATAAAAATTTGAATCGTTTTGCTCGAAATACCACTGCAACCTTAATAGATGGTGGAAAATTCAGGCTCCGAGGATCAAGTTTTTGGACATAAAAATTTTTAATGGTTACTAGGGCTGAGCGAATAATTGATTATTCAAAATTTTAATTAATTATAAGGTAAATAACTCAATTATTCGATTGATTGCAAATTATTATTACTCAAAAGTTCAGTTACTCGAGTAATCAAGGTTTTAATTAACCAAAAACAAAATATTTGAGTAGTTTGCTTTATGATTAATCAGCATTATGAGTAAAATGAAAATCAACATTTCAAAGTACTCTTTACATACAAACTAGTTGAAGTTCCTTGATAGATTGAAAACAATGATTCTGTTTTCAAAAATTCAAATGAAATATTCAACAATTTTTATTGAGCTTGAGGCCGTTTTTTAATGAAAACTTATTGTGGAAAAGCAACAATAATTTAAAAAATGGTAGAAGTGATAGCTATTTCGGAAATCACCACATTTCCTCATCAGATGATCCCACTGACTCAGCCAGTTGCCAACGCACTGAAATAGTGGAAATAAGCAACAAGAATTAACAAGGCGAACTTAGCACAGTGCGTATGCAACTGGCTGAGTCAGTGGGATCGGCGGTTCGAATCCTACTGAAAGAAGTATCACTTCTACCATTTTTTCAAATTGTTGTTGCTTTGTTGAATATAATTGTTATAAGGCCATAAAAATAACAAAAACAAATAACTTAAGGATGAGCGCACCTAAAAGTTATACATTCTAATAATAGAAATATTAACAAAAACCAACAAAACCAACAACCATAATCAAGTGAATTGCAGCGGATTAGCTGCGCTTGATTGTAGTTGGCTTAACAAGTGAAATAGTGGAAATAAGCAATAATAATTAACAAGGCGAACTTAGGACAGTGCTTAGGCAACTGGCTGAGTCAGTGAGATCGTCGGTTCAAATCCTACTGAAAGAAGTATTATGAGGAAATGTGATGATTTCCGAAATAGCTATCACTTCTACCATTTTTTCAAGTTATTGTTGCTTTTCCACAATAAGTTTTCATTAAAAAACGGCATCAAGCTCAATAAAAAATGTTGAATATAATTGTTATAACGCCATAAAAATAACAAAAACAAATAAGTTAAGGACGAGCACACCTAAAAGTTAAACATTCTAATAATAGAAATATTACGAAAAACCAACAAAATCAACAACCACATGATCAAGTGAATTGCAGCGGAATAGCTGCGCTTGATTGTAGTTGGCTTAACAAGTGAAATAGTGGAAATAAGCAACAAGAATTAACAAGGCGAACTTAGCTCAGTGCGTAGGCAACTGGCTGAGTCAGTGGGATCGTCGGTTCGAATCCTACTGACAGAAGTCTGATGAGAAATAGCTATCACTTCTACCATTTTTTGTCAAATTATTGTTGCTTTTCCACAATAAGTTTTCATTAAAAAACGGCCTCAAGCTCAATTGTTGAATATAACTGTTATAAGGCCATAACAAAAACAAATTAAAATGAAATATTTTTTATACCTTTCATGAGCATGAAATGGTATTATAACTTTGGTCCGATGTTTGTAAGTACCAGAACAAAAAGAGATAGACCCATTAAAATGTATACTTATATGATCAGAACGTCGAGCTGAGTTGATTTATCCATGTCCGTCTGTCCGTCTGTCTGTCTGTTTGTATGCAATCTAGTCTCTCAGTTTTCGAGATATCCGGATCAAATTTGGTAGGTGGGTGTATTTTTATAATGTATTAATCATTTGTCGGAACCGGAAGAATCGGACCACTATAACATATAGCTCCCATACAACTGATTGTTCAGATATGAGATTTTTCGTTATAACTTCTCCATTTATGCAGCTACGAACATGAAGTTTTGCAGCACTTGCACCCATTATCAACAGAATACTTACAGTGAAAATTACAAAGATCGGTTCACTATAACATATAGCTCCCATACAACTGATTGTTCAGATATAAAATTTTTCGTTATAACTCCTCCATTTATATAGCTGGGAACAGGAAATTCCGCACTATTTTCAATAATTATCAACAGAAAACTTACAGTGAAAATTAAAAAGATCGGATAACTATAACCTATAGCTCCCATACAACTGATTGTTCATATATGAGATTTTTCGTTATAATTCATCCATTTATGTAGCCAGGACCATGAAATTTCGCGCTGCTTTCACTCATTATCAGCAGAAGACTCACAGTGAAAATAACGAAGATCGGGTCACTATAACCTGCAGCCCCCATACAACTGATTGTTCAGATATGAGGTCTTTTATCATATCTCCTCCATTTATGCAGCTAGGAACATGAAATTTCGCACCATTTTCACTCATTATTAACAGAATACTTACAGTGAAAATAACAAGGATCGGGTGACTACAACATATATCTTCCATACATCTGATTGTTCAGATATGGGATTTTACTGTAAAACTCCTTTATTTGAACAGCTAAAACCGATAAATTTCGTAAGATATTTTATAAATAATAATACAAAGTCTACTGAGAAAATCGTCAAAATCTATGCTGTATAAGCTTTATCTCCTATGGCACTGATTGTTCAGATACCAGTTTTTGCGATATATCTCCTTTATGTAGGAAACTAAACCCAATAAATTGTGTTACCGGTTTACATACCGATCACATTGCAGTGAAAATCACTTAGATTGGTGCCATATAAAGTATATCCTCTATTGTTTAGAGGCGATTTTTTATATAAGTATGTAACTCCTCTATCGATGTATGCAGATGTATTCAAAATCAGTAATCTGTCAAACTAAAATTTGCAGATGTTCATGAAAGGTATGAAGCCTTCGGCATAGCCGAAGACAGCGTTGCTCTTACTTGTTTCATATTCAGAATGTAAAAAAGAAAATAAGCATTTTCCAAAGCAAACTCTTTCAACGAGCAAAATTAAATTTTTTAATAATCATATTTCAAGTAACTCGATTAATCATAGTTTTGAGTAATCAAAATCTTGATTACTCGAGTAATTGTTTAACCGAATAACTGATTAACCAACTTGCTCGAGTAATCGAATAATCGCACAGCTCTAATGGTTACAGTTTATATTGTAAGTGCTGTGTGTGTGATGAATCCTGTTTATCCAGTGTAGGAACCTCCACCAATATTAGTTATCGAAAACCTTTTTATGAATAAGGCAAGAAACAGAAAAGGAGACGCTGTGAATTAAAGTATAAACATAATCAGAATCGCTCAGAGAAATTCGTCGGAAGAAAGTACGCTGCCAAAATTAAAACGCACTGCAGTATATGAGACTGCACACAACCAAAGCGACGACGAATTTCTTCTGACGAAATTCGGAA
>NW_023468622.1:0-5835 GCF_013731165.1 Rhagoletis pomonella | reverse complement strand
CGATCAATACAAACTACTGGGGTATATGATAGTTCTCAAACATATACGATATACCGGTGCGATAAGATGCGTTCAAAAATTTTGTCGCAGCAGGCACATTCGACTGCATGATATGAGTGACTTGTTCATTGTGGAGTTTTAGATTGTTACCACATATTTTACAATTTGAAGCATTCGGAATATAAAGATTGCCATAAGAAATATGAAGCGCCGTAGTGTATCGTTTTGCACTTGTTTGAGGGTTTTTTATCGTTATCGCAAATATCGCACCGGTAGTATCGCATCGGTTTGTGGCCACTTTAAGCAACGGAACTAGTAAAAAAATTTATTCAGATCTTTCTTGTGAGTTATATACAAAGCTTCAATAAGAAATAAGAACTGATTGAATTTAACCTGATTTTAAAATTGGTTCAAAGAGGCTGTCCTTTCGAGAAAATAAATGTATAGGGCTATTCGCGATTCGGTGCATAAGAGCTGACAAATTTATGCAATTGCAGAAATATGCCATGAATTGTGAGCGACCTTTATTAAACTGTCATGGTAAAGCTTTTGCAAAACAATTTTTGTGCATCAGCTTTGGTTTTGTTTATGAATGCAATGCATAGCATTTTTATGCTATGGATTTTAGGTATTGCAAATTTGTCAAGCCATGGCAAACGCAAATGCGTGTATTTTGTTTGTGTATTGCAAATAATTTGCAATACAAATTTGCATTGCAATGATGCTAGGCCATTTGCACCGGATCGCGAATAGCCCTTATATGTCTTTTAGGTTTTGTTATATTTTGTTGGCAGCATTTGCACTACATGCACCTGTGCTAAGACCGTCCCTTGGAGACCGCTAAACAAGTTTCGGCGAAGGAAATATGTGGAAAGTGCTATTCAGTACCTTAACAGAGCAATTGTTGCAACTGTCTTTCAACTCACCACAGTCTTTCGGAATGTTTTTCGTAAGACAATTGTCAATTCTGGCAACAATCTTGCAAGCTCTTTACTGTCTTTCGAAATATTAATTGCAAGATCTGCTAGCGAGGAGGTCTTAGGCTTATACTAAAAGAACAACCAGTTTTTTTTTATATATAAGAAATTGAAATAAAGCAAAACTAAATAAATATATTTTTATTTTTAATATTTTTATTGAGCTTTGTACCACGATAGTTTATTAGGAAAAATTGAAAGCTCAATAAAAATATCAAAAATAAAAATGTTAACAAGCCACAATAACATTGACAAATACATAGTTTAGGAAGAGCCTGCCTGAAACTATACAAAAAAGCAAATAAGCAAATGGATGTATAGAACTGACAACAACAACCACGCTTTTGAGTTTAAATAGCGGCAAAATCAGCGGCACTTGATAGTAGTTGGTTGAATAAGGAAAATGAATTAGCAAAAAAAGTTTACGGGATGTACATGGCTCAGTGGTTAACACTTCTGACTTTGAACATCGAATTCGCAGGTTCGATCCCTGCTGAAGTCTAGAAAAAAGAAGTCTGATGAGGAGATGTGGTGATCTCCGAAATAGTGCTATAACTTCTACCGCTTAGACTTTGTTGCTTTTTCAATTTTTCCTAATAAACAATCGTGCTACAAAGCTCAATAAAAATATTAAAAATAAAAATGTTAACAAGCCACAATAACATTGACAAATAAATATATTTTCATAAATTAATTGAAACTTAAAAAAATTTATATATTTCTTTTACATCAAAACTTAAGAACTAAAAAAAAAACGAAACAAATAAATAAAAATATAAATCAAAAAGTAAATAGTACTTAAAAATCAAATGAAAAAAAAATATTAAATATAAGACCAAATTGAAAAAAGCTTATATAAATAGAAATTATTAAATTAAAAACTTTGTAAAAAATATGTTTCTATTAGCGCTGTCAAACTATCGATAGTCAAGTCCATCGATGTTTTACGATAGTCTTAAGGGTGACTATCGATACTATCGATAGTATCGACCCATTTCATATGTTTTTTTAAATCCATTTATTTTTCGTTATCTTGCTCTTATAAATTTGTTTATTTTAGCGGCTCACGGTTGCATTTTAGAATCGAGAAATCTTCACTCGCCGTGTAAAAAAAGCGATTTCATAAATTTTCACTGCAATTCGCCTTTCGGAAATAAAAAACATTCTTTCGAAAGGCACTTTACATGCAAGGTGCCACTGCTCATGCAACTGCTTTCTGAAATTTCTCAATTTTACAGTCTACTGCATTGCCCGGTCTGACACGCTCTTAAGACGGCAATGTAACCCTGCTATTCCCACGCTTAAAATAAAAAATTACGCTTTTAGAAATAATGCCATGAACCAACTAAACAGATCACCCAGCACGGCAAGCGCGTATTTGTAATTGCAATTGAGAAAAAAAAAAAGTTTATAATGTCATTTTTTAATCGGTTGTTTCATTTGTGCACATCTCAGTATATCCAGTAAAAAAACTGTGGTGAAGTCCTTTATGGGGATAAAGTTTCCAGAGGTGAAATTTTAGGTAGCACACAATTTCTTACACGCATGGTTGCTTTTCAGCACTCATGAAAGAAACTTAAGAAATATTTGAAAAAAAAGTTCATATAGTACATTAATTTTGAAAGAAATACCATATAATGTATGTACTCTGGTTAATAATATCAAAAAATGTATTAGAACCACCGTTTAATGTTATATTTGATTCAAATTAATATTGCTGCCCCGAACGCTCTGCGCCTTGCCACTGAATAATAGGTTTACTTAAAATTACATCCGTGGTCCTTGTTCTTTCTGTATCGCATCGTGGTGAATTCACATTTCTCAGAAATTTGACAACAAAACAAAACAAAGCGAGTATTTTATTTGCTAATTTTTGCGATTTCTATTGTTTAATGTAAATTTGTCTTTTTAGGATATGTCGAGCCAATGAAGAAGGCGCAGTTGGAAAATTGAGTAATTAGTAATGAAGTAGCAGGCATATTTGGAAAATTATGCCGATAAGCAGGATGGAATTTGGGAAAGTAAGTGCATGGTTGCAGCATATCTATGTATAAAAAGTATTTAATTAAATTGTTTATAGAAATGTTATAAATCGAGTGGCTCATTTACGATGTGCTCCAAACATTTGGCGAACTTTTTTTCGCCTTTTCAGCGTGCTAAGTAACAAGTTAAGATGACTGCCATCACGGCCGGTAAGAAACCGCAAGCAAAGGGCAGACAACCTTCCAGGAACCTGCCTCCTGTCCCCGAGCCGAAGCTGCAGTTCTGCAAGAGCAGGTCAGCAAATTGCTACCCTGATCAAACGTAAACTAAAGCGCACTGCTGTGATTGCACTCCGTAAATGTGAAAACTTGGTGCATGCTGAGAAATATCAAACAAGAAAACTCCGTGATGGACGCCGTGAGATGGAGTAGCGCTGTGTGGCAAAGAAATACGGCCAATTCGACGGGCCTAAAAAATCCAAATTGGCTTTTGTGATCCGTATCCGCGGTATCAACAAAGTTGCACAAAAAGTGCGTAGTTTTACAGTTGTCTTCGCCACATTAAAACGGTGTGTTCATCAAATTGAGCAAGGCAACCATTAATATGCTACGTATGCCGAACCCCCTATATGGGGTTATCGAAATCTTAAATCAGTTTGTGAATTGATGTACAAACGTTGAATGGTCAAGCGTGTCCCAATCTCTGCTTTGTGATCGAACGCAAATTTCGCGAAGCGCACGAAATTCAGTGCGTTGATTCACTTCACTTCAAGAAAGCCCCCAACTTCCTGTTGCTATTCAAGCTCAACACATCAACCCGAGGCTGGCGCAAGAAGGCTAATCACTACGTTGAGGTTGGTGATTTCGGTAGCCGTGAGGATAAGATCAACAAATTGCTGCACAAGATGGCTTAAAGAAATTGTTGTTTTGTATTTAAGTAGACAATATAATTTGGCACATATTCAAAAGACGCCCAAGCAAAAAAAAAAAAGAAAATTAAAAAATTCCTGAAGTTGTCTTTTCACGGGTCGATTTCTGTCGACTGGAAAATTTACTTAAGATATCGACTAGCCAAAACGCTTATATTTTACGGTTGAATTGCAATTTACACGGGTACATTTTGGTTAAACGACAAAAATCGACCGTGTAAAGGCAGCTTAAATAACGTTCAAATTAATCACCCCCTTTGAGATTGAAAATACCAATAACCATTTCATAATTTCGAAAATTATTCCATTTATATTTGTTTTTGCATTTTCCACACCACTTGTGAGGTATGCTTTTACGCGCGTTACCGATTTTTTTTTAATGTGCTCGGTTGCCCAGGAGGCCTATTTTCACCTTTACAACTTAACTTAAACAGAATTAAAACTAAAACATGCAATATATAAAGAAAATTAAAAGTTGTCTTACATCTAGTAAACTTAAAAAATTGCACATTAAATTCATTTTTCATTATAAAATAAAATTAAATATCACAATTCAGTTTACAAAATGTGGTCTGTTTGCACCCGCAGTAAGTTCCCATGAAGCCTAGCCTAAATTCAGAATTGAAAAAAAAACGAGCAAATGGGGTCGGAAACTACTAGCCCTAAAAGCATAATGTGGAAAATGTTTGAAGAGCTGCGAAATTGTATTGCAATAATAAAAATAACAGTGCATAAATTGGAAAAAATGGTTTTTGTTTTGCTTTATAATTTTTGGGAATATTGGTTCAGATGGAATTTTTTTATTTGTTTGGTTTTTCAGCTCGTTAATGAAGCACCCAGGGTTGCACTTACTGTCTATGAAAATGTTTCGTGAAGCGTTCCAAAATTAGCTCCGAGCAACTAAAAGTTGGTTAAGCTTAAATGAAATAGTTTTTTATTAAATATTTATTTCTGGTATTTAGTAAAAAACATCAATACTAATGTATGAAAAACAAAACATCAATGCTAATGTATGAAATGAAGTAAATAAAAATCTACGAATACATTCCATCAATATTTTGTCATAGAGCCATTATTAAATTTAGACATAACTTTGTCAGGCGTTGGTACCTACGTATATAGAATTAATGCGTTGGAGAGAGATAAATATACAAGTTCAACGCGCTAATTTAGGTATCCTTGTATGTATATACCTGTTACTCGTCTGGCATATACTCCAACAACGAAAATAATGACAATTATAATTTATGTAGATCCCTGGATAAAAGATTGTCACAAGTTACTTTCGGTAACTCACGATTGAAGTTTGCAATGCAATTTCTCAGAAACACGACTAAAGATTTTCTCCAAGTGTCGGAGAATGCTATGTACTAGTTCATGAAATTCTTAAATTATCTTATTTTTTTTAGTTTAGTGTCAACCATTTATGAGTTTAATAAAATTTTGTCGTATACGACATTTGTCAAAAAATTTGCAGTCAGTTTTAGTGATATACGCCAAAATGTGATAACAATTTTTATAAATTAACCATACTTTTTACTAATCAGCCTAATCGTGAGTTTCGCCCGAACAAAATTTCGCCAACAATTTTTTCATCCACCTGTAGTGAACACTCGCAAACGAAAAGTGACCCGGTTCTAGAAAATGAAACTCATGATAAAGATGAATATGTCGGAAACTAAAGAAGAACAGATAACTCTATTTGAAAGATCTTGATTAGTTTAGTACGACAGCAATACTAACGCAATTTGTACCAAATAACCGAAAAAATTTTAGTCAATTAGGCGGAAACTAAAGAAGATATCCAAAAACCACAAATTGTCAAAATGACGCTTCCGGTAATTTTCCATCCAGGCGACGATATTTGAATAGGTTTGTATGGTTACCAATAGTCAGTATTAATTTGTACTGGAACCTACAAATTTTTACTAGAAAAGTGTATGATAA
>NW_023468621.1:0-5836 GCF_013731165.1 Rhagoletis pomonella | reverse complement strand
TATTTCTCGAGATATTGGGCTTTGAATTTGAGGTAGTGTGGAATTTTGACGGAGTATTGAGCTAAAAAAAAGTCCAATATCTTAAGAAATATCGATGTTAGCGATTTGGTTTCATGGAATTTTTTGTAGGAAACTGAATGAACAAGAATTTCATGAAAAATTGGGTTTAAGGACCCGTACTACCTCGCTGGTGGGAGTAAGGATTACGCTGCAATGGACACTTTTGTAGAGCATTCAATTCTGAAGAAAACCAACCATTGACCAAGATTATACCATAAAATGCCCCAGAGCTGTACAGTTGTGAAAAAAATTAAAGTTTACGTGTATTTTATGTGTGAAATCTGCGCACGCCTTGGGCGAGCACTTATTGTTAATACTAAGGTTTCAAATTTTCAGGGTGAATTTTTTTTAGGTGTTTTCCACAAAATTTCGAGGTAGGAGTGAAAAACCAACAATAGCCACAAAAAGAAGCACCCTAATGTACATGCATACTTGTATTTTTCATCCGAAAGCATTTTATGTATAATAGACACATACAGCGCGGGATTGCTATTATATCTTTCGTATAAAACGGGATTTAGGTTGTATTTAGACGAGATTTTATTAACCCAGTTACTGGCAACACTGATCCCTACCATATATAATCCCGACAAGACACAATTCAGACAAGAAAGCGCGCGATTTTTTTATTATCTTTATATTTTATCGGGATTTTTTGTCATGATTGTCTTCCGTTTCCTGTCAAAAATAATGCATATAGCGTCAACGTAACCAACGAAGTATGTATTTATGTATGTGCATATTTATATATAATAATCTTATCTCCTAACAGCACCTAACTCTTTGCTCTTCTGTGTATGCTGCATTTCTTTCATATCTTAACATGTAATCAAAACTTATTAAGTAATTAACCATCAGCGAAAGATAGGTGAGTTTGTTGTGTTATGAAAGAAACAACTTAAATTATGGCTTTTGCTGCTCTTGCACTTTGTATTAAAATACTCAACTCAAAATGAAATGTATTAACAATCTACCTGTGAATGAAATGTCAAAAAAATTAAAAAAAAATTTTTTCAGTTATAATAAAGTCATTGCGAAATTTACAAAAAAATCATATTTCAAACCGAATTTAACCATAAGTTAATAAATAAACTTTTGTCCGAAAATTGGAAAATTTGGTTTGTGTGTGTAAAAAATTGTTTGCATCGCGATACCTATTTCGACACAATAGCCCGATATCATCGGCAAATAAATAAACCATATCCGCAAATAAGTTTAAAATATCTTATAGGCTAAAATAAAATTGAAAACAAATGTCAAATATGTAGTCTTTTATTCATTCCATTATAAAATGGGAAGATTCGACACGGTGAAAAGAAAATGCAAGAAATAAAAGTTATAAATTCAAATAAAGGAAGAATTAAACTCTGCCCTCATGGATATCTATATCAAGTGGATAAATAAATAAACTTAAGAGTACACTGGATCTGTGAAAAACGCAACACTAATTTCTTCAGAGAAAAGGCCATAACTGTAATAAATGAGTCTGGAGAACATTACACAGTTAGTTCACCAAAGCCCTCCTACAATAAACAAATAGTATCAGAAAATCAGCTGATTTTATTTTTTTTTCTATTTATGTGGTCCATAAACTGTCAAACTTTGTTTACAAAACTATCTTTGTTTACATTTCTGTGAATTCTGCGGCAAATTGATTTAATAAAAATTATTTGATAATGAATTAATAAAAATTGATTGATTATTTGATTAAAAACTCAGAAATGGGAAAATAATTATGTGCGGTAGAAGAAGAGGTAAGGGTGGAGATCCTTTTATAAAAATTCCGCAGGATCAGCGGAGAAAATCCAATTGGGACAAAGCTTTTGGCTTGCAGCTTGCAGCAAACAGTTGGGTGTGTTCCGACCATTTCTTACAATCGGATCTCATAGTTGGAGCGCGAAGGATCAACTTAGTGACCACCTCTGATCCTTCCCTTAATTTTAATATACCATCTTCTTTGAAGTGAGTAACCGAAATGCGGACGCATCAGATCACTTTATGTACAAGTTTTTTAGATCCCATAGTGCGGAATGTGTGGAAAAAGATTCATCCACGAACTGTGATGTGTCAGAGAACTTAGATAGATAGAGAAGGTGCAAATTTTTGGAACGTAAAATTGTTTGGCTGAAAAATAAATCCATGGAATATCACCACAGCGCGATTAACATTTCAAGAAGAGTTAACAGAGAAAAATGTAAATTTCTGTTATGATAATGTTATATTTGTTGCAAGTGTCTGCCTATGTGTTGCTAGGTTGCAGGTGAATGCAGAACCGTGTTCATGGATATTTTTTTATAAAATTAAATAAATTAATATAGTTAAATTATATTAAATGTACTTTTATATTAGTTAGAATTGCTGATTTGCATTTCTGCATGACCATTTCTTAAATATAATTTATTCAGTAGTTGATGTTGCTAAAAACTTAAAAAGCATCTGTTCAAGTTCGCTTCTTGTACGAGTATTATATTATGTAAATAGTAAAAATGCATGTTAGTTAAAAAAATGATAAAATTGGTTTTTTCACATACTCACTTTAAAGATGGACGCATTAACAAAAAAATGTATAAAGCAATGTGTTTGTTAACTTCAAAGTTGTTTTTGACTTTTACTGCAATACTCGTAGATATTATTTGTAAATAATAGTTCTCTGGAGTCAAATGCAAATCCATTTCCCAGGCATGCGCATATGGATACTTATAGTACATACAGATGCGATCAACTAATTAGCAACGAAATTCAAAATGATATTATTTGCAAATTATGTTTATTTATTTATTTTTAATAATTTCCTTTAAAACATAATTCAATGTATAACAGAAACCACAATAATAAAAGTTTAAAAGCTTGCACAAATTGCAAAATAATAAATCAAACTTCAAAAAATTGTTATAAAAATTTCAAAATTTTTAGTAAGAATATTTAGAAAATTTTCGGGTATGCAGCTTTGTAGTCCATTCAATCAAGTACACTAAAGTCTAAGTTTCTAGTCGTTAAAAATTACCGTTGATTTCTTAGAATTTTTTTTTGTGGAGGGTGTTCGCATTTTCTTCCATATAACACATGAACCAAATTTTTTTTGTATGAAAAATAAACAGCAACACCCCAACAAAAAAATCTAAAAAATCAACGGTAATTTTTAACAACTTGAAACTTGCTCTTTCTTATAATATAATTGAATGGACTACAATACTGCATACCCGAAAATATATTAAATATTCAAATAAAAAATTTGGATGACCATTTCTTGAAGGTTGATTCATTTTTTTGCAATTTGTGCAAGCTTTTAAACTTTTATTATTGTGGTTTCTGTTCCAGATTGAATTATATTTTAAATGAAAATCATTAAAAATAAATAAATATAATTTGTTGATGGCAGCTGAATGTATGTATGTATGTACTTACATATGTAAATATGTACCCCATACACATACTCCAAAATCATTTATTGATAACGTTCTTGCACCTGCACATAATATTACATATATGTAAGTACATACTAACTTTCTTCTTATTTGGGGCTGACAAACTTTAACTTAAGAGTCGACTTTATTTCGTCTACTAATATGCCCCAATAGTTTTGGAGTCAAATGAAAATGCATTTCCCACGCATACCTATATGTATCTATATGTACTACATGCTCCATTAATTGACAACGTTTTTGCATGCATATATAAGTACATCCATACATACGTGCATATTGCTGTCTAAGTACCACGCACATATATACAAATGTACATATGTACAACTCACGGCAGCATACATACACACATACATAATTACGCGCATATTCAAATACAACAATAACTATTTCATTCATAAACGCATGCGCATATTTCTCAAGACCAAGTAAATTCATTCATAACAAGTAAGAAAGTCTAAGTTCGGGCGGAGCCGAACATTAAATACCCGGCGCAAGTATTAAATATGTTTTTTCACCTTTCCGAAACCTTCAATTCAATTTTGAGTAAATTAGCGTCCTTCAATTTCGAAATATTGAAGTTTCAAGCATTTCTGAAATTTACCGTTATATGAGAAGCGGCCGTTATTTTAGTCCGATTTCAATAATTTTCAACGTTTTGCTTAGATGTGGCAAGCACAATAACCACACCGAGTTTGGTACAAATTGGTAGAACGGTTACCGATATACATATATGTGATCATAAGTGGGCGGTGCCATGCCCATTTTCCAAAATTTTACCATAAACGTATTTCTTGGTAAAGAATTGTTGCAAGTATCAATTTTGAATAAATTAGCTTCAATATTTACTGATTTATCGAAGATTTTGTATTTCTCTAAATTACCGTTATATGGGATGTGGGCGTGGTTATTGTCCGATTTTAAAAAGTTTCGGCGATTTTTTATGCTGTACCAGGGCCAACAACTGTGCCAAGTTTGGAAGAAATTGGTGCAGCGGTTACCAAGATATACACATGTAACCATAAGTGGGCGTGGCTACGCCCATTTTCCAAAAATTTATAATATTCTTATTTTTCGTCGAAAAATTATTGTAAATATCAATTTTGAGCGAATAATCTCCAGTAGTTACTAAAATATCGCAGTTTTCGTATTTCTGAAAATTACCGTTATATGGGAAGTAGGCGTGGTTATTGAGCGATTTTAAAAATTTTCGGCCGTTTAGTATGTTGTGCGAAGGCCAACAACTGTGCCAAGTTTGGAAGAAATTGGTGCAGCGGTTACCAAGATATACACATATAACCATAAGTGGGCGTGGCTACGCCCATTTTCCAAAAATTTATAATATTCTTATTTTTCGTCTAAAACTTATTATAAATATAAATTTTGAGTGAATTATCTTTAGTAGTTACTAAAATATCGCAGTTTTCGTATTTCTGGAAATTACCGTTATATGGGAAGTGGGCGTGGTTACCGTCCGATTTCGCCCATTTTCAATACCAACCTACCTTGGATTAAGGGAAACCTACATACCAAATTTCGTTAAGATATCTCAATTTTTGCTCGAGTTATCGTGTACACGGACAGACGGACAGACGGACAGACGGACAGACGGACAGACGGACGGACAGACAGACATGGCTTAATCGATTTCTTTTTTCATCCTGATCATTTATGTATGAATTTGTCTATATCTATCTCGATTCGTTTTGGCTGTTACAAACAACCGTTATGTGAACAAAATTAATATACCCTTGTGCACAAGTGCGCTCGGGTATAAAAACAACCGCAGCACATCTCCCCGCAAATTCATCACCAACAAGCGCAACTTTGTCAATCCGACACAAAAATTCTAAAATCTTAAAATGAAGAAATCTCGGCCAGCCAAGTGAAAAGTGGCAATTATATCTCTATAACCAGTAAAATAAGTTATCTCGAATCTTGGCAATTTTTGGTAATTTTTGACAAAACACTCTATTTCTCTGTTCCATACCAATATTTCAATCATTAAGTAGTATTTTAAAGTGTCATTTTAATAAACATTAAATAAAAGTGTACGTTTTCTGCAGGAAAATACATAAATTTTTTTTAATAAAATCAAAACTTCTAAAATCACAAACATATGTGGTTTTATCGGAAGTTCACAGATGTAACGTGGCAACTTAGCTCGTTTTCACATTTTTCGGTCCGAAATTGTAAAATTTTTGTCCATGACGTGCCACGATTTTTGTACAGGTGGGTCAATGTGCCTTGAACACCATTTACATATATACAAAAAAATTATTTTATTTATTTTTTAATATTAAAAATTTCTATACTTCAAAGCGTTTATAAAAGTATATTTACATATATGCACG
>NW_023468620.1:0-5836 GCF_013731165.1 Rhagoletis pomonella | reverse complement strand
CTTGCTCAATAATCGGTAAGTCGGTTGTAGAATATTACAACCTGGTCAACAAAAAATTGACTTCTATACATAGTATAAAGGAAAGTCGAGATTTTTGTACGCGGTAATCTTGAAAACTACTGAACGGATTTTTGACGAGATTTTCTCTTTTTTTAATTAGAATTTTAAAACGGTTGCCCCCTGTCTAAAAAACTATAAGATTCGCACCGTTCGCTGGATTACAAAAGATGAGGTGTCAAATGAAAGAGATTTGCCTCTAGAAAAGCTCAAAAATTTTTGTTACCGCCTGTTAATAAAATTACCATATTCAATCATAATAAGCGTAGGCATCAGTTCTGTACCGTCAATGTCAAACGAAAACACTTAGCCTCTGGATGTGTAATAATGTATTATTTTTCTGAGTAGGCTTGCCACTTGTTAAAAAACTATAACATCTTCACCGTTCGTTGGATAAAAAAATAAGAAACCAAATGAAAGTGCATAGCCTTCGCATGTACAAAAGCTTTCAGTTTTTTGAGTAGGGTTGTCACCTATTTAAAATTACTACCTTCTATACATAGTATAAAGGAAAGGCGAGATATTTTAGCCACGCTAATGAACGGATTTCGACAAGATTTTGTATGTATATAATAAACGAAGTACATGATGACTTATGATTTCTTTCTCCAAATACGTAAAAATACGTAAATGTACATACATATGCATACATTCAGCGCGTGGCGAAGCCTCGCGCATCCGTAGCCGGCTACTTATTAATAAACAAAACAATAATGACACATGGCAATGCGTCAGATATAACCAAAGAGTTTAATAAGAATTTTTATAAAAGGACTCAATGCGCCCTTAAGAGATATAATTTTTTCGCTTAAACCGCAAGATTTGCCTGATGCTTTGGCAAAAGCACAGGAGCTCGAATCAAACAATCAGAGAGCATCATTTGCGCAAAATTTTGCAATTGAAAAAATAAGAGCTAAGTTACCAAATTCGCAAGTAATAAGTTAAGGTTCCCATTAAGGAACAACATGACAAAACCAGACCCCATGGATAGAGATACATCGCTATCAAGATTCCGGAAAAATATTGTTACCAAACCGCAACAAAATAATGGTTTCATGATATACAACTACTGCACCCTATAAAAATTTGGGCCCTCAAACCCAAAATGCTTAATGTGCTCGAGTTATCGTGTGCACAGACGGACGGACGGACAGACAGTCACCGCTTAATCGATTTCTCTTTTCATCCTGATCATTTACGTATACATTTGTCTATATCTATCTCGATTCGTTTTGCCTGTTACAAACAACCGTTATGTGAACAAAGTTATAATACCCTTGTGCATAAGTGCGCTCGGGTATACAAATAGGTTAGCGGAGAGACATCGTTTTATTTCACCGAAACGCAACTAGCAGCCACACTCCGGTTTTTATCACTGGCTCCTATCAGTTGGGAATAGCTAAAGACCAAGATGTCAGCATAGGCAGAAGCACTTTTTCTAAGGTATTGCATTTTGTTATACAGGAGCTGGAGAGCTGCAGAGGAGAGCGAAAATGATCATTAGGCGAATGTATATGAACGGAAAATGAGGGATGAAGTGCCCGCAGTTTACAAATGTAAATTTTTGAACACAAATAGTCACTCTTACAAAAATATCCGTAATTTAGTTTTTTTACAATATTTAAAATATTTTCCATCATCGTTTTTTTTTTGTTTTAAATAGCTCATTCTATAACAAAAACCATATAAATCAATATTACGGGAAATGAAAGAAAATAAAATTCTCCATAAACCGCATATACATTACTTTTCGATAGCCCTGATAGTTTCAGAGAAATTAATTAATCATTTCTGACGCCTCTTGTTTTCGATGCAAACACTCTTACTACTCAGGTGTACGTGGCTCATACTTCATACAAAAATCCTTGTGCATTTTCATTTGGCCAATCATTATTTTCTTATTTACACAGAAACTGTTATTTCTTTACTTTTTTTCCAGTTAAAGTTTAAATTTTTTGCATTTTTCCATAAAAAAAAAAAAAAAAAATCTGGAATGATTAATTAATTTCTGAGAAACTATCAGGGCTATCGTAAAGTGATGTATATACGGTTTATAGAGAATTTTATTTTCTTTTATTTACTGTACCTCGCATTACGATTATTTAATTGGTTCGTAAGATATACTTGATTAAGTGGAACCACTCTTTTTTTTTTAGCTGAATAACGGTAAATTGCTAATATCTCGAAAACGTATCCATACAAAAATAAATTAACTCGATTTCGGAATCAGCGACGGTTCTACATACAAATTGGATAGTGGCATCTGGAGAACAGAATCAAAATTAAAATTTGTGATCTTGGTTCTTTTAGAATGTTTTTTGTCAGTGCTGTCAAACTATGGAACTCCCTACCAAACGAAATTAAATCCGTGCTAAATTCTAGGCACTTTAAACTGGAAGTGTTTAAATTGTTCAATATATAAAATTTTTTCTCTCTTCTTCATCTTTATACAATATAATTTTAAGTTAATGTGTTTTTATTCTTATGTGTGCGGATTATCTTAGTTGTAAACGACAATATTATATAAAAGACATAAGTGTTATGCACAGCCAGCTACACAAATAATATAAAATATAAAATAAATAAATAAATAAAATAGATAAGTATAGGATGCTGGAGATCTAGTTTAATTGCTTATTTATTGTTGAGCTAATATAAATAATAATAAATGAATAAAAATTAAAAATTAATTGATTTAATTTAATTATTACATTAAAAATTAAAAATAAATTAAAAGACATCAGTCCTATGCACAGCCAGCGACATAAATAAATAAATAAAATAGTTAACTATAGGATGCTGAAGATGCTCGTTTAATTGTTTATTTATTGTTGAGATAATATAAATAATAATAAATAAATAAAACAAAAAAATTTTTAATATACCACACTTCTAAATTTGAGATCGATTTTAAGCGATCGATATCCATTTACCAACATGCATCTGCATATTACTTTTCATATCAATTCAAGTCTGTTAAGCTCTACCCAGAATTGCAGCGGACGACGCTAAAGCGGTCGACGGTTAACCGCTGTCAAAATAAAAACTCACAAAGGCACATGGAATAGCTCATAATTGCGACGGCAGTGTTTTAACCGCCCACGTTTTTCGGTTGATTTAAACTTATTTCGTAGCGAATGTTGATTGTAATAATTTTTACTATTTTCGCAAGTTTTCCAATGTTTTCATCCATTTTTATTCACAGCAATGCTACATGCAAGTTAACGGCAGATCACACAGCGGCACAGTAATAAACATAAACAATGTTTCTTATTAATTTGTATCTTGCGGATTCATAATTGACGACTCATTTAACTTCTTTGTCAAAAATTTAAATTTGATTTTTTTTTTTTCCGCACTGAATGGAAAATTCCATTCAAAGGTGTCAAATAACTTCTTTGTCCAAGACATTGGCATTTCATCATAGCATGATGCAATGCCAACGCCTTATGGTTAAATTAATTGTTAAATAAATATTGTAAATGTTATAAATAAGCTAAGACTGAAAATAAAGAGCAGTCTTTTTGAAAAGTTTGAAAGTTACTCAACTTGTGTTTTGATTTATCCTCGAGGTCGCGGATTAAAATATCCTTAAGGATTAACCGCGAGCGACCTGCACAAACAGATGCAAATGGTTTTTTGGAAAGATATGACGAAAGGAAAGTGAAGTGTATGGAAAAAATTTTCAAATTTATTGGTAAAAATAAAGTAGCGACTGCAGCGGACTACGACAATAAAGAAACTCTCGAAGAGGAATCAGTGGCAATGATTCGAAAAATAAATATAAAATACGGCTTGTACAGCCAATGAATTACTAAAATTCCGGTCTATAACATAAGCTTAATTCTGCGATTCTGAACTCCAGACCCTCCAGAGTATAAAAGCCTCCTTTCCTAGAAGGGATCAACAATAAAATAACATATAAAAAAAATATTTTAATGGGCAATAGTCCCAGCAAACCCAAATTGTATTATTACGAATACTGCCATGGGGCTCACAAAATAAGTAACTCCCCGTACCTTAACAAAAAACGTTAGAAAACATAAAAAGAATAATACATTTTTTTTATATATGGAAAACAATTAAAATACCAAACAGAAATATGGCGAACGGTGACTTGACAGTTGACCATTTACACGATTAATCGCTAACAGCAATATAGGCCTAAGGCAATAAATTGAACATTTACGTTCACAATTAGAAGTAAATACCCGCGGCTCTTACGATTTGGAGAAACAAAGTAACTCAGGACGCGAATGATGTCCTTCGCCTTGTCGAAGTACGCTTGCTCAATAATCGGTAAGTCGGTTGTAGAATATTACAACCTGGTCAACAAAAAATTGACTTCTATACATAGTATAAAGGAAAGTCGAGATTTTTGTACGCGGTAATCTTGAAAACTACTGAACGGATTTTTGACGAGATTTTCTCTTTTTTTAATTAGAATTTTAAAACGGTTGCCCCCTGTCTAAAAAACTATAAGATTCGCACCGTTCGCTGGATTACAAAAGATGAGGTGTCAAATGAAAGAGATTTGCCTCTAGAAAAGCTCAAAAATTTTTGTTACCGCCTGTTAATAAAATTACCATATTCAATCATAATAAGCGTAGGCATCAGTTCTGTACCGTCAATGTCAAACGAAAACACTTAGCCTCTGGATGTGTAATAATGTATTATTTTTCTGAGTAGGCTTGCCACTTGTTAAAAAACTATAACATCTTCACCGTTCGTTGGATAAAAAAATAAGAAACCAAATGAAAGTGCATAGCCTTCGCATGTACAAAAGCTTTCAGTTTTTTGAGTAGGGTTGTCACCTATTTAAAATTACTACCTTCTATACATAGTATAAAGGAAAGGCGAGATATTTTAGCCACGCTAATGAACGGATTTCGACAAGATTTTGTATGTATATAATAAACGAAGTACATGATGACTTATGATTTCTTTCTCCAAATACGTAAAAATACGTAAATGTACATACATATGCATACATTCAGCGCGTGGCGAAGCCTCGCGCATCCGTAGCCGGCTACTTATTAATAAACAAAACAATAATGACACATGGCAATGCGTCAGATATAACCAAAGAGTTTAATAAGAATTTTTATAAAAGGACTCAATGCGCCCTTAAGAGATATAATTTTTTCGCTTAAACCGCAAGATTTGCCTGATGCTTTGGCAAAAGCACAGGAGCTCGAATCAAACAATCAGAGAGCATCATTTGCGCAAAATTTTGCAATTGAAAAAATAAGAGCTAAGTTACCAAATTCGCAAGTAATAAGTTAAGGTTCCCATTAAGGAACAACATGACAAAACCAGACCCCATGGATAGAGATACATCGCTATCAAGATTCCGGAAAAATATTGTTACCAAACCGCAACAAAATAATGGTTTCATGATATACAACTACTGCACCCTATAAAAATTTGGGCCCTCAAACCCAAAATGCTTAATGTGCTCGAGTTATCGTGTGCACAGACGGACGGACGGACAGACAGTCACCGCTTAATCGATTTCTCTTTTCATCCTGATCATTTACGTATACATTTGTCTATATCTATCTCGATTCGTTTTGCCTGTTACAAACAACCGTTATGTGAACAAAGTTATAATACCCTTGTGCATAAGTGCGCTCGGGTATACAAATAGGTTAGCGGAGAGACATCGTTTTATTTCACCGAAACGCAACTAGCAGCCACACTCCGGTTTTTATCACTGGCTCCTATCAGTTGGGAATAGCTAAAGACCAAGATGTCAGCATAGGCAGAAGCACTTTTT